>NW_026263173.1:300000-600000 GCF_947179515.1 Apodemus sylvaticus
CGCACGATGCGGGATTTCCTTAAAACGTGGTTTTCTGACAAATTTTGACGAAAGAAAATACTCCTGTGGGTTCTCTTTTGAGGCTACACGTTTAGACATACACGCCACACCTAATCCTTTCGAGTTAAAACGTGTTGTTTAGGAGATACAAGCTAATTTTTTAAGATGCATTATTTCTTCTCGTAAAGTTTAAATGTGTCCAATACGTTCGTAATTGCCTTTACTCTGCAACACTGTATTTCCTTATAACGTGGTAATCTTGCATATTCTTTAGAGAGAAAAACTCTCCTGTGCGTTCTCTTTAGAGGCTACATGCTTAGACATACACGCAACACCAAAGCATTTCGAATTACAACCTGTTGTTTAGGAAAAACAAGATAATTTCACACGATGCGGGATTTCCTTAAAACGTGGTTTTCTGACAAATTTTGACGAAAGAAAATTCTCCTGTGGGTTCTCTTTTGAGGCTACATGTTTAGTTGTAAAGGCCACACCAAATCTTTTCGAGTTACAACGTTTTGTTTAGGAGATACAAGCTAATTTTGTACGATGCGTTATTACCTCTCGTAAAGTGTTTCCAATATGTACGTATTTGTCTTTACTCTGCAACAATGTATTTCCATATAACGTGGTATTCTTACATATTCTTTCGATAGAAAACTCTCCTGTACATTCTCTTTTGAGGCTACATGCTTAGACATACACGCAACACCAAAGCTTTTCGAGTTACAACTTGTTGTTTAGGAAAAACAAGATAATTTCGCACGATGCGGGATTTCCTTAAAACGTGGTTTTCTGACAAATTTTGATGAAAGAAAATTCTCCTGTGGGTTCTCTTTTGAGGGTACACGTTTAGACGTACAAGCCACACCAAATCCTTTCAAGTTATATCGTGTTGTTTAGGAGATACAAGCTTATTTTGTACTATGTGTTATTTCTACTCATAAAGTTTAAGTGTTTCCAATAAGAATGTATTTGTCTTTACTCTGCAACACTGTATTTCCTTATAATGTGGTATTCCTATATAATCTTTTGGGAGAAAACTCTCCTGTGCGTTCTCTTTTGAGGCTACACGCTTAGATATACCCGCAACACCAAACCTTTTCGAGTTACAACATGTTGTTTAGGAAAAACAAGATTACTTCGCACGATGCGGGATTTCTTTAAAACGTGGGTTTTGACAAATTTTGATGAAAGAAAACTCTCCTGTGTGTTCTCTTTTGAGGCTACACGTTTAGACGTACACGCCATACCAAATCTTTTCGAGTTACAGCGTGTTGTTTAGGAGATACAAACTAATTTTGTACGATGCCTTATTTCTTCTCGTAAAGTTTAAGTGTTTCCAATAAGTACGTATTTGTCTTTACTCTGCAACACTGTATTTCCTTATAACGTGGTATTCTTACATATTCTTTCGAGAGAAAACTCTCCTGTGCATTCTCTTTTGAGGCTACACGCGTAGACATACACGCAACACCAAAGCTTTTCGATTTACAATGTGTTGTTTAGGAAAAACAAGATAATTTCGCACGATGCGGGATTTCCTTAAAACGTGGTTTTCTGACAAATTTTGACGAAAGAAAACTCTCCTGTGGGTTCTCTTTTGAGGCTAGACGTTTAGACGTACACACCACACCAAATCTTTTTGAGTTACAACGTGTTGTTTTGGACAAACAAGCTAATTTTGCAAGATGCGTTATTTCTCTCATAAAGTGCTTCCAATACGTACGTATTTGTCTTTACTCTTCCACACTGTATTTCCTTATAACGTGGTATTGTTACATATTATTTCGAGAGAAAACTCTCCTGTGTGGTCTCTTTTGGGGCTACACACTTAGACATACACCCAACACCAAAGCTTTTCGAGTTAAAACGTGTTGTTTAGGAAGAACAAGATAATTTCTCACGATGCGGGATTTTCTTAAAACGTGGTTTTCTGACGAATTTTGACAAAAGAAAATTGTCCTGTTGGTTCTCTTTTGAGGCTACACGTTTAGACGTACACGCCACACCAAATCTTTTCGAGTTACAACGTGTTGTTTAGGAGATACAAGCTAATTTTGTACGATGCTTTATTTCATCTCGTAAAGTTTATGGGTTTCCAATACATATGTATTTGTCTTTACTCTGCAACACTGTATTTCCTTATAACGTGGTATTCTTACAAATTCTATCGAGAAAAAACTCTCCTGTGCGTTCTCTTTTGAGGCTACATGCTTAGACATACACGCAACACCAAAGCCTTTCGAGTTACAACGTGTTGTTTAGGAAAAACAAGATAATTTCGCATTATGCGGGATTTCCGTAAAACGTGGTTTTCTGAAAAATTTTGACGAAAAAAATTCTCCTGTGGGTTCTCTTTTGAGGCTACACGTTTAGACGTACATGCCACACCACATCTTTTCGAGTTACAACGTGTTGTTTAGGAGATACAAGCTAATTTTGTACGATGCTTTATTTCATCTCGTAAAGTTTATGGGTTTCCAATACATATGTATTTGTCTTTACTTTGCAACACTGTATTTCCTTTTAACGTGTTATTCTTACAAATTCTATCGAGATACAACTCTCCTGTGTGTTCTCTTTTGAGGCTACACGCTTAGATATACACGGAACACCAAAGCTTTTCGAGTTACAACATGTTGTTTAGGAAAAACAAGATAATTTCGCACGATGCGGGATTTCCATAAAACGTGGTTTTCTGAAAAATTTTGACGAAAGAAAATTCTCCCGTGGGTTCTCTTTTGAGGCTACACGTTTAGACGTACACGCCACACCAAATCTTTTCGAGTTACAACGTGTTGTTTAGGAGATACAAGCTAATTTTTTACGTTGCGTTATTTGTTCTCATAAAGTGTTTCCAATACGTACGTATTTGCCTTTACTCTGCAACACTGTATTTCCTTATAAAGTGGTATTCTTACATATTCTTTCGAGAGAAAACTCTCCTGTGCATTCTCTTTTGAGGCTACATGCTTAGACATACACGCAACACCAAAGCTTTTGGAGTTACAACGTGTTGTTTAGGAAAAACAAGATAATTTCGCACGATGCGGGATTTCCTTAAAATGTGGTTTTCTGAAAAATTTTGACGAAAAAAATTCTCCTGTGGGTTCTCTTTTGAGGCTACACGTTTAGACGTACATGCCACACCACATCTTTTCGAGTTACAACGTGTTGTTTAGGAGATACAAGCTAATTTTGTACGATGCTTTATTTCATCTCGTAAAGTTTATGGGTTTCCAATACATATGTATTTGTCTTTACTTTGCAACACTGTATTTCCTTTTAACGTGTTATTCTTACAAATTCTATCGAGATACAACTCTCCTGTGTGTTCTCTTTTGAGGCTACACGCTTAGATATACACGGAACACCAAAGCTTTTCGAGTTACAACATGTTGTTTAGGAAAAACAAGATAATTTCGCACGATGCGGGATTTCCATAAAACGTGGTTTTCTGAAAAATTTTGACGAAAGAAAATTCTCCTGTGGGTTCTCTTTTGAGGCTACATGTTTAGTTGTAAACGCCACACCAAATCTTTTCGAGTTACAACGTTTTGTTTAGGAGATACTAGCTAATTTTGTAAGATACGTTATTACCTCTCGTAAAGGGTTTCCAATACATATGTATTTGTCTTTACTCTGCAATAGTGTATTTCCATATAACGTGGTATTCTTACATATTCTTTTGAGAGAAAACTCTCCTGTGTGGTCTCTTTTGGGGCTACACACTTAGACATACACCCAACACCAAAGCTTTTCGAGTTAAAACGTGTTGTTTAGGAAGAACAAGATAATTTCTCACGATGCGGGATTTTCTTAAAACGTGGTTTTCTGACGAATTTTGACAAAAGAAAATTGTCCTGTTGGTTCTCTTTTGAGGCTACACGTTTAGACGTACACGCCACACCAAATATTTTTGAGTTACAACGTGTTGTTTAGGAGGTATAAGCTAATTTTTTTACGGTGCGTTATTTCTTCTCGTAATGTTTAAGTTTTTCCAATATGTTTGTATTTGCCTTTACTCTGCAACACTGTATTTCCTTATAACGTGTTATTCTTACATATTCTTTCGAGAGAAAACTCTCCTCTGCGTTCTCTTTGGAGGCTACACGCTTAGACATACACGCAACACCAAAGCTTTTCGAGTTACAACGTGTTGTTTAGGAAAAACAAGATAATTTCGCATGATGCGGGATTTCCTTAAAACGTGGTTTTCTGACAAATTTTGACGAAAGAAAATTCTCCTGTGGGTTCTCTTTTGAGGGTACATGTTTAGACGTACAAGCCACACCAAATCCTTTCGAGTTATATCGTGTTGTTTAGGAGATACAAGCTTATTTTGTACTATGTGTTATTTCTACTCGTAAAGTTTAAGTGTTTCCAATAAGTATGTATTTGTCTTTACTCTGCAACACTGTATTTCCTCATAATGTGGTATTCCTACATAATCTTTTGGGAGAAAACTCTCCTGTGCGTTCTCTTTTGAGGCTACACGCTTAGATATACCCGCAACACCAAACCTTTTCAAGTTACATGTTGTTTAGGAAAAACAAGATAATTTCGCACGATGCGGGATTTCTTTAAAACGTGGGTTTTGACAAATTTTGACGAAAGAAAACTCTCCTGTGGGTTCTCTTTTGAGGCTACACGTTTAGACGTACACGCCACACCAAATCTTTTCGAGTTACAGCGTGTTGTTTAGGAGATACAAACTAATTTTGTACGATGCCTTATTTCTTCTCGTAAAGTTTAAGTGTTTCCAATAAGTACCTATTTGTCTTTACTCTGCAACACTGTATTTCCTTATAACGTGGTATTCTTACATATTCTTTCGAGAGAAAACTCTCCTGTGCATTCTCTTTTGAGGCTACACGCTTAGACATACACGCAACACCAAAGCTTTTCGAGTTACAATGGGTTGTTTAGGAAAAACAAGATAATTTCGCACGATGCGGGATTTCCTTAAAACGCGGTTTTCTGACAAAATTTGATGAAAGAAAATACTCCGGTGGGTTCTCTTTTGAGGCTACACGTTTAGACGTACATGCCACACCAAATACCTTCGAGTTAAAACGTGTTGGTTAGGACATACAAGCTAATTTTTTAAGATGCGTTATTTCTTCTCGTAAAGTTTAAATGTGTCCAATACGTACGTAATTGCCTTTACTCTGCAACACTGTATTTCCTTATAACGTGGTAATCTTGCATATTCTTTAGAGAGAAAAACTCTCCTGTGCGTTCTCTTTAGAGGCTACATGCTTAGACATACACGCAACACCAAAGCATTTCGAATTACAACCTGTTGTTTAGGAAAAACAAGATAATTTCACACGATGCGGGATTTCCTTAAAACGTGGTTTTCTGAAAAATTTTGACGAAAGAAAATTCTCCTGTGGGTTCTCGTTTGAGGCTACATGTTTAGTTGTAAACGCCACACCAAATCTTTTCGAGTTACAACGTTTTGTTTAGGAGATACAAGCTAATTTTGTACGATGCGTTATTACCTCTCGTAAAGTGTTTCCAATACTTACGTATTTGTCTTTACTCTGCAACAATGTATTTCCATATAACGTGGTATTCTTACATATTCTTTCGAGGGAAAACTCTCCTGTGCATTCTCTTTTGAGGCTTCACGCTTAGACATACACGCAACATCAAAGCTTTTCGAGTTACAACGTGTTGTTTAGGAAAAACAAGATAATTTCGCACGATGCGGGATTTCCTTAAAACGTGGTTTTCTGACAAATTTTGACGAAAGAAAATTCTCCTGTGGGTTCTCTTTTGAGGGTACACATTTAGACGTACAAGCCACACCAAATCCTTTCGAGTTATATCGTGTTGTTTAGTAGATACAAGCTTATTTTGTACTATGTGTTATTTCTACTCGTAAAGTTTAAGTGTTTCCAATAAGTATGTATTTGTCTTTACTCTGCAACACTGTATTTCCTTATAATGTGGTATTCCTACATAATCTTTTGGGAGAAAACTCTCCTGTGCGTTCTCTTTTGAGGCTACACGCTTAGATATACCCGCAACACCAAACCTTTTCGGGTTACAACATGTTGTTTAGAAAAAACAAGATAATTTCGCACGATGCGGGATTTCTTTAAAACGTGGATTTTGACAAATTTTGACGAAAGAAAACTCTCCTGTGGGTTCTCTTTTGAGGCTACACGTTTAGACGTACACGCAACACCAAATCTTTTCGAGTTACAGCATGTTATTTAGGAGATACAAACTAATTTTTTACGATGCCTTATTTCTTCTCGTAAAGTTTAAGTGTTTCCAATAAGTACCTATTTGTCTTTACTCTGCAACACTGTATTTTCTTATAACGTGGTATTCTTACGTATTCTTTCGAGAGAAAACTCTCCTGTGCATTCTCTTTTGAGGCTACACGCTTAGACATACACGCAACACCAAAGCTTTTCGAGTTACAATGTGTTGTTTAGGATAAACAAGATAATTACGCACGATGCGGGATTTCCTTAAAACGTGGTTTTCTGACAAATTTTGACGAAAGAAAATACTCCTGTGGGTTCTCTTTTGAGGCTACACGTTTAGACATACACGCCACACCTAATCCTTTCGAGTTAAAACGTGTTGTTTAGGAGATACAAGCTAATTTTTTAAGATGCGTTATTTCTTCTCGTAAAGTTTAAATGTGTCCAATACGTTCGTAATTGCCTTTACTCTGCAACACTGTATTTCCTTATAACGTGGTAATCTTGCATATTCTTTAGAGAGAAAAACTCTCCTGTGCGTTCTCTTTAGAGGCTACATGCTTAGACATACACGCAACACCAAAGCATTTCGAATTACAACCTGTTGTTTAGGAAAAACAAGATAATTTCACACGATGCGGGATTTCCTTAAAACGTGGTTTTCTGAAAAATTTTGACGAAAGAAAATTCTCCTGTGGGTTCTCTTTTGAGGCTACATGTTTAGTTGTAAAGGCCACACCAAATCTTTTCGAGTTACAACGTTTTGTTTAGGAGATACAAGCTAATTTTGTACGATGCGTTATTACCTCTCGTAAAGTGTTTCCAATATGTACGTATTTGTCTTTACTCTGCAACAATGTATTTCCATATAACGTGGTATTCTTACATATTCTTTCGATAGAAAACTCTCCTGTACATTCTCTTTTGAGGCTACATGCTTAGACATACACGCAACACCAAAGCTTTTCGAGTTACAACTTGTTGTTTAGGAAAAACAAGATAATTTCGCACGATGCGGGATTTCCTTAAAACGTGGTTTTCTGACAAATTTTGATGAAAGAAAATTCTCCTGTGGGTTCTCTTTTGAGGGTACACGTTTAGACGTACAAGCCACACCAAATCCTTTCAAGTTATATCGTGTTGTTTAGGAGATACAAGCTTATTTTGTACTATGTGTTATTTCTACTCATAAAGTTTAAGTGTTTCCAATAAGAATGTATTTGTCTTTACTCTGCAACACTGTATTTCCTTATAATGTGGTATTCCTATATAATCTTTTGGGAGAAAACTCTCCTGTGCGTTCTCTTTTGAGGCTACACGCTTAGATATACCCGCAACACCAAACCTTTTCGAGTTACAACATGTTGTTTAGGAAAAACAAGATTACTTCGCACGATGCGGGATTTCTTTAAAACGTGGGTTTTGACAAATTTTGATGAAAGAAAACTCTCCTGTGTGTTCTCTTTTGAGGCTACACGTTTAGACGTACACGCCATACCAAATCTTTTCGAGTTACAGCGTGTTGTTTAGGAGATACAAACTAATTTTGTACGATGCCTTATTTCTTCTCGTAAAGTTTAAGTGTTTCCAATAAGTACGTATTTGTCTTTACTCTGCAACACTGTATTTCCTTATAACGTGGTATTCTTACATATTCTTTCGAGAGAAAACTCTCCTGTGCATTCTCTTTTGAGGCTACACGCGTAGACATACACGCAACACCAAAGCTTTTCGATTTACAATGTGTTGTTTAGGAAAAACAAGATAATTTCGCACGATGCGGGATTTCCTTAAAACGTGGTTTTCTGACAAATTTTGACGAAAGAAAATACTCCTGTGGGTTCTCATTTGAGGCTACACGTTTAGACGTACACGCCACACCAAATCCTTTCGAGTTAAAACGTGTTGTTTAGGAGATACAAGCTAATTTTTTAAGATGCGTTATTTCTTCTCGTAAATTTTAAATGTGTCCAATATGTACGTAATTGCCTTTACTCTGCAACACTGTATTTCCTTATAACGTGGTAATCTTGCATATTCTTTAGAGAGAAAAACTCTCCTGTGCGTTCTCTTTCGAGGCTACATGCTTAGACATACACGCAACACCAAAGCATTTCGAATTACAACCTGTTGTTTAGGAAAAACAAGATAATTTCACACGATGCGGGATTTCCTTAAAACGTGGTTTTCTGACAAATTTTGACGAAAGAAAATTCTCCTGTGGGTTCTCTTTTGAGGCTACATGTTTAGTTGTAAACGCCACACCAAATCTTTTCGAGTTACAACGTTTTGTTTAGGAGATACAAGCTAATTTTGTACGATGCGTTATTACCTCTCGTAAAGTGTTTCCAATACGTACTTAATTGTCTTTACTCTGCAACAATGTATTTCCATATAACGTGGTATTCTTACATATTCTTTCGAGAGAAAACTCTCCTGTGCATTCTCTTTTGAGGCTACACGCTTAGACATACACGCAACACCAAAGCTTTTCGAGTTACAACGTGTTGTTTAGGAAAAACAAGATAATTTCGCACGATGCAGGATTTCCTTAAAACGTGGTTTTCTGACAAATATTGACGAAAGAAAATTGTCCTGTGGTTCTCCTTTGAGGCTACACGTTAGACGTACACACCACACCAAATCTTTTCGAGTTATAACGTGTTGTTTAGGAGATACAAACTAATTTTGTATGATGCCTTATTTCTTCTCGTAAAGTTTAAGTGTTTCCAATAAGTATGTATTTGTCTTTACTCTGCAACACTGTATTTACTTATAACGTGGTATTCTTACATATTCTTTCGAGAGAAAACTCTCCTGTGCGTTCTCTTTTGAGGCTACACGATTAAACATACACGCAACACCAAAGCTTTTCGAATTACAATTTGTTGTTTAGGAAAAACAAGATAATTTAGCACGATGCGGGATTTCCTTAAAACGTGGTTTTCTGACAAATTTTGACGAATGAAAATACTCCTGTGGGTTCTCTTTTGAGGCTACACGTTTAGATGTACACACCACACCAAATCTTTTCGAGTTACAACGTGTTGTTTAGGAGATACAAGCTAATTTTGTACGATGCGTTATTTCTTCTCATAAAGTTTAAATTTTTCCAATACATACGTATTTGCCTTTACTCTGCAACACTGTATTTCCTTATAACGTGGTATTTTTGCATATTCTTTCAAGAGAAAACTCTCCTGTGCGTTCTCTTTCGAGGCTACATGCTTAGACATACACGCAACACCAAAGCTTTTCGAATTACAACGTGTTGTTTAGGGAAAAACAAGATAATTTCGCACGATGCGGATTTCCTTAAAACGTGGTTTTCTGAAAAAATTTGACGAAAGAAAATTCTCCTGTGGGTTCTCTTTTGAAGCTACATGTTTAGTTGTAAACGCAACACCAAATCTTTTCGAGTTACAACGTGTTGTTTAGGAGACACAAGCTAATTTTGTACGATGCATTATTACTTCTTGTAAAGTGTTTCCAATACTTATGTGTTTGTCTTTACTCTGCAACACTGTATTTCCTTATAACGTGGTATTCTTACATATTCTTTCGAGAGAAAACTCTCCTGTGCGTTCTCTTTTGAGGCTACACGCTTTGACATACACGCAACACCAAAGCTTTTCGAATTACAACGTGTTGTTTAGGAAGAACAAAATAATTTCTCACGATGCGGGATTTCCTTAAAACGTGGTTTTCTGACAAATTTTGACGAAAGAAAATTGTCCTGTGGTACTCTTTTGAGGCTACACGTTTAGACGTACACGCCACACCAAATCTTTTCGAGTTACAACGTGTTGTTTAGGAGATACAAGCTAATTTTGTATGATGCTTTATTTCATCTCTCTAATTTTAAGGGTTTCCAATACGTAAGTATTTGTCTTTATTCTGCAACATTGTACTTCCTTATAATGTGGTATTCTTACATATTCTTTCGAGAGAAAACTCTTCTGTGTGTTCTCTTTTGAGGCTACATGCTTAGACATACACACAACATCAAAGCTTTTCGAGTTACAACGCGTTGTTTAGGAAAAACAAGATAATTTCGCACGATGCGGGATTTCCTTAATACGTGGTTTTCTGACAAATTTTTACCAAAGAAAATTCTCCTGTGGGTTTTCTTTTGAGGCTACACATTTAGACGTACACGCCACACCAAATGTTTTCGAGTTACAACGTGTTGTTTAGGAGATACAAACTAATTTTTTACAATGCGTTATTTTTTCTCATAAAGTGTTTCCAATAAGTACGTATTTGTCTTTACTCTGCAACACTGTATTTCCTTATTACGTGGCATTCTTACATATTCTTTCGAGAGAAAACTCTCCTGTGCGTTCTCTTTTAAGGCTACATGCTTAGACATACACGCAACACCAAAGCTTTTCGAATTACAACGTGTTGTTTAGGAAAAACAAGATACTCTCTCACGATAATTTTGCACGATGCAGGATTTCCTTAAAACGTGGTTTTCTGAAAATTTTGACGAAAGAAAATTCTCCTATGGGTTCTCTTTTGAGGCTACACGTTTAGACGTACACTCCACACCAAGTCATTTCAAGTTACAACGTGTTGTTTAGGAGATACGAGCTAATTTTGTACGATGCTTTATTTCATCTCTTAAAGTTTAAGGGTTTCCAATACGTACGTATTTGTCTTTACTCTGCAACACTGTATTTCCTTATAACGTGGTATTCTTACATATTCTTTCGAGAGAAAACTCTCCTGTGTGTTCTCTTTTGAGGCTATACACTGAGACATACACGCAACACAACAGCTTTTTGAGTTACAACGTGTTGTTTAGGAAACACAAGATAAATTCGCACGATGCAGGATTTCCTTAATACGTGGTTTTCTGACAAATTTCCAAAGAAAATTCTCCTGTGGGTTCTCTTTTGAGGCTACACGTTTAGACGTACACGCCACATCAAATCTTTTCGAGTTACAACGTGTTGTTTAGGAGATACAAGCTAATTTTGTACAATGCGTTATTTCTTCTCGTAAAGTGTTTCCAATACGTACGTATTTGTCTTTACTCTGCAACACTGTATTTCCTTTTAACGTGGTATTCTTACAAATTCTATCGAGAAAATACTCTCCTTTGCGTTCCCTTTTGAGGCTACGCGCTTAGACATACACGCAACACCAAAACTTTTCGAGTTACAACTTGTTGTTTAGGAAAAAGAAGATAATTTTGCACGATGAGGGATTTCCTTAAAACGTGGTTTTCTCACATATTTTGACGATAGAAAATTCTCCTGTCGGTTCTCTTTTGAGGCTACACGTTTAGACGTACATGCCACACCAAATCCTTTCGAGTTACAACCTGTTGTTTAGGAGATACAAGCTAATTTAGTATGATGCGTTATTTCTTCTTGTAAAGTGTTTCCAATACATACGTTTTTGTCTTTACTCTGCAACACTGTATTTCCTTATAACGTGGTATTCTTACATATTCTTTCGAGAGAAAACTCTCCTGTGCATTCTCCTTTGAGTCTAGACGCTTAGCCATACACGCAACACAGAAGATTTTCGAGTTACAACGTGTTGTTTAGGAAAAACTAGATAATTTCGCACGATGCGAGATTTCGTTAAAACGTGGTTTCTGACAAATTTTGATGTACGAAAATTCTACTGTCGGTTCTCTTTTGAGGCTACATGTTTAGACGTACATGTCACATGAAATCTTTTCGAGTTACAACGTGTTGTTTAGGAGATACAAGCCAATTTTGTACAATGCTTTATTTCTGCTCTTAAAGTGTTTCCAATATGTACGTATTTGTCTTCTCTCTGCAACACTGTATTTCCTTATAACGTGGTATTCTTACATATTCTTTGGAGAGAAAAAACTCTCCTGTGCATTCCCTTTTGAGGCTACACACTTAGACATACACGCAACACCAAAGATTTTCGAGTTACAACTTGTTGTTTAGGAAAACAAGATAATTTTGTAGGATGTGGGATTTCGTTAAAACGTGGTTTTCTGACAAATTTTTAAGAAAGAAAATTCTCCAGTGGTTTCTCTTTTGAGGCTTCACTTTTAGACGTACATGCCAAACCAAATGTTTTCGAGTTTCCACTTGTTGTTTAGGAGATACAAGCTAATATTGTATGATGCGTAATTTCTTCTCGTAAAGTGTTTCCAATATGTACTTTTTGTCTTTACTTTGCAACACTGTATTTCCTTATAACGTTGTATTCCTACATGTTCTTTCGAGAGAAAACTCTCCTGTTCATTCTCTTTTGAAGCTACACGCTTAGACATACACGCAACACCAAAGCTTTTCGAGTTACAATGTGTTGTTTAGGAAAAACAAGATAATTTCGGAGGATGCGGGATTTCCTTAAAACGTGGTTTTCTGACAAATTTTGACGAAAGAAAATTCCCCTTTGTGTTCTCTTTTGAGGCTACACGTTTAGACGTACACGCCAAACCAAAACTTTTCGAGTTACCACGTGTTGTTTAGGAGATACAAGCTAATTTTGTTCGATGCTTTGTTTCTTCTCGTAAAGTGTTCCCAATATATACTTATTTGTCTTTACTCTGCAAAATTGTATTTCCTAATAACGTGGTATTCTTACATATTCTTTCGAGAGAAAACCCTCCTGTGCCTTCTCTTTTGAGGCTCCATGCTTACACATACACGCAACACGAAAGCTTTTCGAGTTACAACATGTTGTTTAGGAAAAAGTAGATGATATCCCACGATGCGGGATTTCATTAAAACGTAGTTTTCTGAAAAATTTTGACGAAAGAAAATTCTCCTGTGGGTTCTCTTTTGAGGCTATACGTTTAGACGTACACGCCACACCAAATCTTTTCGAGTTACAACCTGTTGTTTAGGAGATACAAGCTAATTTTGTAAGATGCGTTAATTCTTCTCGTAAGGTGTTTCCAATAAGTAAGTATTTGTCTTTACTCTGCAACACTGTATTTCCTTATAACGTGATATTCTTACATATTCTTTCGAGAGAAAACTATCCTGTGCGTTCCCTTTTGAGGCTACACACTTAGACATACAGGCAACACCAAAGCTTTTCGAGTTACAACGTGTTGTTTATGAATAAAAAGATAATTTCGCACGATGTGGGATTTCCTTAAAACATGGTTTTCTGACAAATTTTGACAAAAGAATATTCTCCTGTGGGTTCTCTTTTGACGCTAAACGTATAGACGTGCACGCCACACCAAATCCTTTCGAGTTACCACGTTTTGTTTAGGAGATACAAGCTAATTTTGCATGATGTGTTATTTCTTCTCGTAAAGTGTTTCCAAAACGTACGTATTTGTCTTTCTCTGCAACACTGTATTTCCTTATAACGTGGTATTCTTATATATTCTTTCGAGGAAAAACTCTCCTGTGCATTCTCTTTTGAGGCTACACGCTTAGACATACACGCAACACCAAGGCTTTTCGAGTTACAACGTGTTGTTTAGGAAAAACAAGATTATTTCGCACGATGCGAGATGTCCATAAAACGTGGTTTTCTGAAAAATTTTGACGAAAAAATTTTCCTGTGGGTTCTCTTTTGAGACTACACGTGTAGCGGTACGAGCCCCACCAAATCTTTTCCAGTTACAACGTGTTGTTTAGGAGATACAAGCTAATTTTGTACGATGCGTTATTTCTTCTCTTAAAGTGTTTCCAATACGTACTTAGTTGTCTTTACTCTGCAACACCGTATTTCCTTATAACATGGTATTCCAACATATTCTTTCGAGAGAAAACTTTTCTGTGCGTTCTCTTTTGAGGCTACACGCTTAGAAATACACGCAACCCCAAAGCTTTTCGATTTACAACGTGTTGTTTGGAAAAACAAGATAATTTCGCACGATGCGAGATTTTCTTAAAACGTGGTTTCTGACAAATTTTGATGAAAGAAAATTCTCCTGTGGGTTCTCTTTTGAGGCTACACGTTTAGACGTACACGTCACACCAAATCTTTTCGAGTCATAACGTGTTGTTTAGGAGATACAAGCTAATTTTGTATGATGCGTTATTTCTTCTCCTAAAGTGTTTCCAATACATATGTATTTTTGTTGACTCTACAACACTGTATTTCCTTATAACGTGGTATTCTTACCTATTCTTTTGAAAGAAAACTCTCCTGTGCCTTCTCTTTTGAGGCTCCACGCTTAGACATACACGCAACACTAAAGCTTTTCGAGTTACAACATGTTGTTTAGGAAAAAGAAGATGATTTCGCACGATGCGGGATTTCCTTAATAAGTGGTTTTCTGAAAAATTTTAACGAAAGAAAATTCTCCTGTGGGTTCTCTTTTGAGGCTACACGTTTAGACGTACACACCACACCAAATCCTTTCGAGTTACCACGTGTTGTTTAGGAGATACAAGATAATTTTGTAAGATGCATTATTTCTTCTCGTAAAGTGTTTCCAATACATACGTATTTGTCTTTACACTGCAAAACTGTATTTTCTTATAACGTTGTATTCTTACATGTTCTTTCGAGAGAAAACTCTCCTGTGCGTTCTCTTTAGAGGCTACACGCTTAGACATACACGCAACACCAAAGCTTTTCGAGTTACAACGTGTTGTTTAGGAAAAACAAGATAATTTTGCACGATGCGGGATTTCCTTAAAACGTGGTTTCTGACAAATTTTGGCGAAAGAAAGTTCTCCTGTGGGTTCTCTTTTGAGGCTACACGTGTAAACGTACGAGCCTCACCAAATCTTTTCGAGTTCCAACGTGTTGTTTAGGAGATACAAGCTAATTTTGTACGACACGTTATTTCTTCTCTTAAAGTGTTTCCAATACGTACGTATTTGTCTTTACTCTGCAACACTGTATTTCCTTATAACGTAGTATTCTTACATATTCTTTCGAGAGAAAACTCTCCTGGGTGTTCTCTTTTGAGGCTACATGCTTAGACATACACGCAACAGCAAAGGTTTTCGAGTTACAATGTGTTGTTTAGGAAAAATAAGATAATTTCGCACGATGCGAGATTTCCTTAAAATGTGGTTTCTGACAAATTTTGATGATAGAAAATTCTCCTGTCGGTTCTCTTTTGAGGCTACACGTTTAGATGTACACCTCACACCAAATCTTTTCGAGTTACAACGTGTTGTTTAGGAGATACAAGCTAATTTTGTACGATGTGTTATTTCTTCCCGTAAAATATTTCCAATTTGTACTTATTTGTCTTTACTCTGCAAAATTGTATTTCCTTATAATGTGGTATTCTACATATTCTTTCGAGAGAAAACTCTTCTGTGCCTTCTCTTTTCAGGCTCCACACTTAGACATACACGCAACACCAAATCTTTTAGAGTTACAACATGTTGTTTAGGAAAAAGATGATTTCGCACGATGCGGGATTTCCTTAAAACGTGGTTTTCTGAAAAATTTTGACGAAAGAAAATTTTCCTGTGGGTTCTCTTTTGAGGCTACACGTTTAGACGTACACGCTACAGCAAATCTTTTCGAGTAACAATGTGTTGTTTAGGAGATTCAAGCTAATTTTGTACTATGCGTTAATTCTTCTCGTAAAGTTTTTCCAATATGTAAGTATTTGTCTTTACTCTGCAACACTGTATTTCCTTATAACGTGGTATTCTTACATATTCTTTCGAGAGAAAACTATCCTGTGCGTTCCCTTTTGAGGCTACACACTTAGATATACAGGCAACACCAAAGCTTTTCGAGGTACAACGTGTTGCTTATGAAAAACAAGATAATTTCGCACGATGCGGGATTTCCTTAAAACGTGGTTTTCTGACAAATTTTGAAGAAAGAAAATTCTCCTGTCGGTTCTCTTTTGAGGTTGCACGTGTAGACGTACGAGCCTCACCAAATCTTTTCGAGTTCCAACGTGTTGTTTAGGAGATACAAGCTAATTTTGTACGACACGTTATTTCTTCTCTTAAAAGTGTTTCCAATATGTACGTATTTGTCTTTACTCTGCAACACTGTATTTCCTTATAACGTAGTATTCTTACATATTCTTTCGAGAGAAAACTCTCCTGGGTGTTCTCTTTTGAGGCTACATGCTTAGACATACACGCAACAGCAAAGGTTTTCGAGTTACAATGTGTTGTTTAGGAAAAATAAGATAATTTCGCACGATGCGAGATTTCCTTAAAATGTGGTTTCTGACAAATTTTGATGAAAGAAAATTCTCCAGTGGGTTCTCTTTTGAGGCTACACGTTTAGACGTACACCTCACACCAAATCTTTTCGAGATACAACGTGTTGTTTAGGAGATACAAGCTAATTTTGTACGATGCGTTATTTCTTCCCGTAAAATATTTCCAATTTGTACTTATTTGTCTTTACTCTGCAAAATTGTATTTCCGTATAATGTGGTATTCTTACATATTCTTTCGAGAGAAAACTCTTCTGTGCCTTCTCTTTTCAGGCTCCACACTTAGACATACACGCAACACCAAAGCTTTTCGAGTTACAACATGTTGTTTAGGAAAAAGATGATTTCGCACAATGCGGGATTTCCTTAAAACGTGGTTTTCTGAAAAATTTTTACGAAAGAAAATTCTCCTGTGGGTTCTCTTTTGAGGCTACACGTTTAGACGTACACGCTACAGCAAATCTTTTCGAGTAACAATGTGTTGTTTAGGAGATTCAAGCTAATTTTGTACTATGCGTTAATTCTTCTCGTAAAGTTTTTCCAATATGTAAGTATTTGTCTTTACTCTGCAACACTGTATTTCCTTATAACGTGGTATTCTTACATATTCTTTCGAGAGAAAACTATCCTGTGCGCTCCCTTTTGAGGCTACACACTTAGATATACAGGCAACACCAAAACTTTTCGAGGTACAACGTGTTGTTTATGAAAAACAAGATAATTTCGCACGATGCGGGATTTCCTTAAAACGTGGTTTTCTGACAAATTTTGAAGAAAGAAAATTCTCCTGTGGGTTCTCTTTTGAGGCTACACGTTTAGACGTACACACCACACCAAATCCTTTCGAATTACCACGTGTTGTTTAGGAGGTACAAGCAAATTTTGTAGGATGCAATATTTCTTCTCGTAAAGTTTTTCCAATATGTACGTATTTGTCTTTACTCTGCAACACTGTATTTCCTTATAATGTTGTATTCTTACAATTTCTTTCGAGAGAAAACTCTCCTGTGCGTTCTCTTTAGAGGCTCCATGCTTACACATACACGCAACACCAAAGCTTTTCGAGTTATAACGTTTTGTTTAGCAAAAAGAAGATGATTTCGCACGATACGGGATTTCCTTAAAACGTGGTTTTCTGACAAATTTTGAAGAAAGAAAATTCTCCTGTGGGTTCTCTTTTGAGGCTACATGTTTAAATGAACACGCCACACCAAATCTTTTCGAGTTACAATGTGTTGTTTTGGAGATACAAGCTAATTTTGTACGATGCGTTAATTCTTCTCCTAAAGTGTTTCCAATATGTACTTATTTGTCTTTACTCTGCAAAATTGTATTTCCTTATAACGTGGTATTCTTACATATTCTCTCGAGAGAAAACTCTCCTGTTCCTTCTCTTTTGAGGCTCCACGCTTACACATACACGCAACACCAATGCTTTTCTAGTTAAACATGTTGTTTAGGAAAAAGAAGGTGATTTCGCACGATGCGGAATTTCCTTAAAACGTGGTTTTCTGAAAAATTTTGAAGAAAGAAAATTCTCCTGTGGGTTCTCTTTTGAGGCTACACGTTTAGACGTACACACCACACCAAAAGTTTCGAGTTACAACTTGTTGTTTAGGAGATACAACCTAATTTTGTACTATGCATTAATTCTTCTCGTAAAGTGTTTCCAATACGTACGTGTTTGTCTTTACTCTGCAACACTGTATTTCCTTATAACGTGGTATTCTTACATATTCTTTCGAGAGAAAACTCTCCTGTGCGTTCTCTTTTGAGACTACATGCTTAGACAAACACTGAACACCAGAGCTTTTCGAGTTAAAACGTGTTGTTTAGGAAAAAATAGATAATTTCGCTCGATGCGAGATTTCCATAAAACGTGGTTTCTGACAAATTTTGATGAAAGAAAATTCTCCTGTGGGTTCTCTTTTGAGGCTACACGTTTAGACGTACACGTCACACCAAATCTTTTCGAGTTACAACGTGTTGTTTAGGAGATACAAGCTAATTTTGTATGATGCGTTATTTCTTCTCGTAAAGTGATTCCAATATGTACTTAATTGCCTTTACTCTGCAAAATTGTATTTCTTTATAGCGTGGTATTCTTCCATATTCTTTCGAGAGAAAACTCTCCTGAGCGTTCTCTTTTGAGGCTCCACGCTTAGACATACAGGCAACACCAAAGCTTTTCGAGTTACAACATGTTGTTTAGGAAAAAGAAGATGATTTGGCACCATGCGGGATTTCCTTAAAACGTGGTTTTCTGAAAAATTTTAACGAAAGAAAATTCTCCTGTGGGTTCTCTTTTGAGGGTACACGTTTAGACGTACACGCCACACCAAATCTTTTCGAGTTACAACGTGTTGTTTAGGAAATACAAGCTAATTTTGTACTGTGCTTTAATTCTTCTCGTAAAGTGTTTCCAATACGTACGTGTTTGTCTTTACTCTGCAACACTCTATTTCCTTATAACTTGGTATTCTTACATATTCTTTTGAGAGAAAACTCTCCTGTGGGTTCTCCTTTGAGGCTACATGCTTAGACATACACATAACGCCAGAGCTTTTCGAGTTACAACGTGTTGTTTAGGGAAAACATGATAGTTTCGTACGATGCGAGATTTCCTTAAAACGTGGATTCTGATAAATTTTGATGAAAGAAAATTCTCCTGTGGGTTCTCTTTTGAGGCTACACGTTTAGACGTACACGTCACACCAAATCTTTTCGAGTTACAACATGTTGTTTAGGAGATACAAGCTAATTTTTTATGATGCGTTATTTCTTCTCGTAAAGTGTTTCCAATATGTACTTATTTGACTTTACTCTGCAAAATTGCACTTCCTTATAACGTGGTATTCTTACATATTCTTTCGAGAGAAAACTCTCCTGTGCCTTCTCTTTTGAGGCTCCATGCTTAGACATACACGCAAGACTAAAGCTTTTCGAGTTACAACATGTTGTTTAGGAAAAAGAAGATGATGTTGCACGATGCGGGATTTCCTAAATACGTGGTTTTCTGAAAAATTTTAACGAAAGAAAATTCTCCTGTGTGTTCTCTTTTGAGGCTACACGTTTAGACGTACACGCCACACCCAATCTTTTCGAATTACAACGTGTTGTTTAGGAGATATAAGCTAATTTTTTATGATGCGCTAATTCTTCTCGTAAAGTGTTTCCAATATGTACGTATTTGTCTTTACTGTGCCACACTGTATTTCCTTATAACGTGGTATTCTTACATAATCTTTCGAGAGAAAACTATCCTGGGCATTCCCTTTTGAGGCTACACACTTAGACATACAGGCAACACCAAAGCGTTTCAGGTTACAACGTGTTGTTTATGAAAAACAAGATAACATCGCACGATGCAGGATTTCCTTAAATCGTGGTTTTCTGACAAATTTTGACGAAAGAAAATTCTCCTGTGGGTTCTCTTTTGAGGCTACGCATTTAGACGTACACGTCACACCAAATCCTTTCGAGTTACCACGTGTTGTTTAGGAGATACAAGCTAATTTTGTACGATGCGTTATTTCTTCTTGCAAAGTGTTTCCAATACATATGTATTTGTCTTTACTCTTCGACACTGTATTTCCTTATAACGTTGAATTCTTACGTGTTCTTTCGAGAGAAAACTCTCCTGTGCCTTCTCTTTTGAGGTTCCACGCTTAGACCTACACGCAACACCAAAGCTTTTCGAGTTACAACATGTTGTTTAGGAAAAAGAAGATGATTTGGCATGATGCGGGATTTCCTTAAAACGTGGTTTTCTGAAAAATTTTGACGAAAGAAAATTCTCCTGTGGGTTCTCATTTGAGGCTACACGTTTAGTTATACATGCCACACCAAATCTTTTCGAGTTACAACGTGTTGTTAAGGAGATACACGCTAATTTTGTAAGACGCGTTAATTCTTCTAGTAAAGTGTTTCCTATACGTACGTATTAGTCTTTACTCTGCAACACTGTATTTCCTTATTCGTGGTATTCTTACATATTCTTTCGAGAGAAAACTATCCAGTGTGTTCCCTTTTGAGGCTACACACTAAGACATACATGCAACACCAAAGCTCTTCGAGTTACAACGTGTTGTTTAGGAAAAACAAGATAATTTCGCACGATGCGGGATTTCCTTAAAACGTGATTTTCTGAAAAATTTTGATGAAAGAAAATTCTCCTATGGGATCTCTTCTGAGGCTACACCTTTAGACATACATGCCACACCAATTCTTTTCGAGTTACAACGTGTTGTTTAGGAGATACAAGCTAATTTTGTACGATGCATTATTTCTTCTCATAAAGTGTTTCCAATACTTATGTATTTGTCTTTACTCTGCAACATTCGGTATTTCTTCTCGCATGGTAAAACATTAGCTTGTATCTCCTAAACAACACGTTGTAACTGGAAAAGATTTGTTGTGGCGTTTACATCTAAACGTGTAGCCTCAAAAGTGAACCCACAGGAGAATTTTCTTTCGTCAAAATTTTCCAGAAAACCACGTTTTATGGAAATCCCGCATCGTGCGAAATTATCTTGTTTTTCCTAAACAACACCTTGTACCTCGAAAAGTTTTGGTGTTGCGTGTATGTCTAAGCGTGTAGCCTCAAAAGAGAACGCACAGGAGAGTTTTCTCTCGAAAGAATATATAAGAATACCACGTTATATGGAAATACAGTGTTGCAGAGTAAAGACAAATATGTACGTATGAAAACACTTTACGAGAGGAAAAAACTCATGGTAAAAAATTAGCTTGTACCTCCTAAACAACACGTCGTAACTCGAAAAGATTTGGTGTGGTGTTTACATCTAAACGTGTAGCCTCAAAAGAGAACCCACAGGAGAATTTTCTTTCGTCAAAATTTGTCAGAAAACCACCTTTTAAGGAAATCCCGCATCGTGCAAAATTATCTTGTTTTTCCTAAACAACACGTTGTAACTCAAAAAGCTTTTGTGTTGCGTGTATGTCTACGCGTGTAGCCTCAGAAGAGAACGCACAGCAGAGTTTTCTCTCGAAAGAATATGTAAGAATACCACGTTATAAGGAAATACACTGTTGCAGAGTAAAGACAAATAGGTACTTATTGGAAACACTTTACGAGAAGAAATAATGTATCGTACAAAATTAGCTTGTATCTCCTAAACAACACGTTGTAACTCGAAAAGATTTGGTGTGGCGTGTACGTCTAAACATGTAGCCTCAAAAGGGAACCCACAGGAGAATTTTCTTTCGTCAAAATTTGTCAGACAACCACGTTTTAAGGAAATCCCGCATCGTGCGAAATTATTTTGTTTTTCCAAAACAACACGTTGTAACTCGACAAGCTTTGGTGTTGCGTGTATGTCTAAGCATGTAGCCTCAAAAGAGAATGCACAGGAGAGGTTTCTCTCGAAAGAATATGTAAGAAAACCACGATATATCGAAATACAGTGTTGCAGAGTAAAGACAAATATGTACGTATTGGAAACACTTAACGAGAAGAAATAACGCATCTACAAAATTAGCTTGTATCTCCTAAACAACACGTTGTGACTCAAAGGGATTTCGTGTGGCGTGTATGTCTAAACGTGCAGCCTCAAAAGAGAACCCACAGGAGTATTTTCTTTCGTCAAAATTTTTCAGAAAACCACGTTTTAAGGAAATCCCGCATCGTGAGAAATTATTTTGTTTTTCCAAAACAACACGTTGTAACTCGAAAAGCTTTGGTGTTGCGTGTATGTCTAAGCATGTAGCCTCAAAAGAGAACGCACAGGAGAGGTTTCTCTCGAAAGAATATGTAAGAAAACCACGATATATGGAAATACAGTGTTGCAGAGTAAAGACAAATATGTACGTATTGGAAACACTTTACGAGAAGAAATAACGCATGGTATAAAATTAGCTTGTATCTCCTAAACAACACGTTGTGACTCAAAAGGATTTGATGTGGTGTTTACAACAACGCGTTGTAACTCGAAAAGATTTGGTGTGGCGTGTAGCCTCAAAAGAGAACCCACAGGAGAATTTTCTTTCGTCAAAATTTGTCAGAAAACCACGTATTAAGGAAATCCCGCATCGTGCGAAATTATCTTGTTTTTCCTAAACAACACGTTGTGACTCAAATAGCTTTGGTGCTGCGTATATGTCTAAGCCTGTAGCCTCAAAAGAGAACGCACAGGAGAGTTTTCTCTAGAAAGAATATGAAAGAATACCACGTTATAAGGAAATACAGTGTTGCAGAGTAAAGACAGATGCATACATATTGGAAACACTTTACGAGAAGAAATAATGCATCGTACAAAATTAGCTTGTATTTACTAAAAAGCACGTTGTAACTCGAAAAGATTTGGTGTGGCATGTACCTCTAAACGTGTAGCATCTAAAGAGAATACACTGGAGAATTTTCTTTGGTCAAAATTTGTCAGAAAACCACTTTTTAAGGAAATCCCGCATCGTGCGAAATTATCTTGTTTTTCCTAAACAACACGTTGTAACTCGAAAAGCTTTGGTGTAGCGTGTATGTCTAAGCGTGTAGCCTCAAAAGAGAATGCACAGGAGAGTTTTCTCTCGAAAGAATATGTAAGAATACCAAGTTATAAGGAAATACAGTGTTGCAGAATAAAGACAATTACATATGTATTGGAAACACTTTACCAGACGAAATATCGCATCGTACAAAATTAGCTTGTTTCTCCTAAACAACACGTCGTAACTCGAAAAGATTTGGTGTGGCGTGTACGTCTAAAAGTGTAGCCTTATAAGAGAACCCACAGTAGAATTTTCTTTGGTCAAAATTTGTCAGAAAACCACGTTTTAAGGAAATCCCACATCGTGCGAAATTATCTTGTTTTTCCTAAACAACACGTTGTAACTCAAAAAGCTTTGGTATTGGGTGTATGTCTAAGAATGTAGCCTCAAAAGAGAACGCACAGGAGAGTTTTCTCTCGAAAGAATATGTAGGAATACTTCGTTATATGGAAAAACAGTGTTACAGAGTAAAGACAATTATGTACGTATTTGAAACACTTTACGAGAAGAAATAATGCATGGGAAAAAATTAGCTTGTATCTCCTAAACAACACGTAGTAACTCGAAAGGATTTGGTGTGGTGTTTACATCTAAAGGTGTAGCCTCAAAAGAGAACCCACAGGAGAATTTTCTTTCGTCAAAATTTTTTCAGAAAACCACGTTTTAAGGAAATCCGGCATCGTGTGAAATTATCTGGTTTTTCCTAAACAACACGTTGTAACTCGAAAAGCTTTGGTTTTGCATGTATGTCTAAGCGTGTAGCCTCAAAAGAGAACGCACAAGAGAGTATTCTCTTGAAAGAATATGTAAGAATACCACGTTATAAGGACATACAGTGTTGCAGAGTAAAGACAGATACATACATATTGGAAACACTTTTCGAGAAGGAATGATACATCGTACAAAATTAGCTTGTATTTCCTAAACAACACATTGTAACGCGAAAAGATTTTGTGTGGCGTGTACGTTGAAACGTGTAGCCTCAAAAGAGAACCCACAGGAGAATTTTCTTTCGTCAAAATATGTCAGAAAACCACGTTTTAAGGAAATCCCACATCGTGCGAAATTATCTTGTTTTTCCTAAACAACACGTTGTAACTCGAAAAGCTTTGGTGTAAACAACACGTTGTAACTCGAAAAGATTTGGTGTGGTGTTTACATCTAAACGTGTAGCATCAAAAGAGAACCCACAGGAGAATTTTCTTTGGTCAAATTTTTTTCAAAAAACCACGTTTTAAGGAAGTCCTGCATTGTGCGAAATTATCTTGTTTTTCCTAAACAACACGTAGTAACTCGAAAAGCTTTGGTGTTGCGTGTGTGTCTAAGCGTGTAGCCTCAAAAGAGAATGCACAGTAGAGTATTCTCTCGAAAGAATATGTAAGAATACCACGTTATAAGGAAGTACAGTGTTGCAGAGTAAAGACAGATACATACTTATTGGAATCACTTTACGAGAAGGAATAATACATCGTACAAAATTAGCTTGTATTTCCTAAACAACACGTTGTAACTCGAAGGATTTGGTGTGATGTGTAAGTTGAAACGTGTAGCCTCAAAAGAGAACCCTCAAGAGAATTTTCTTTCCTCAAAATTTTTCAGAAAACCACGTTTTAAGGAAATCCCGCATTGTGCGGAATTATCTTGCTTTTCCTAAAAAACACGTTGTAACTCGAAAAGCTTTGGTGTTGCGTGTATGTCTAAACGTGTGGCCTCAAAAGAGAATGCACAGGAGAGTTTTCTCTCGAAAGAATATATATGAATACCACATTTTAAGGAAATACAGTGTTGCAGAGTAAAGACAAATACGTATGTATTGGAAACACTTTACGAGAAGAAATAACGCATCGTACAAAATTAGCTTGTATCTCCTAAACAACACGATGTTACTCGAAAAGATTTGATATGGCGTGTACGTCTAAATCTGTAGCCTCAAAAGAGAACTCACAGGAGAATTTTCTTTCGTCAAAATTTGTCAGAATACCACGTTTTATGGAAATCCCGCATCCTGGAAATTATCTTGTTTTTCTAAACAACACGTTGTAACTCGAAAAGCTTTGGTGCTGCGTGTATGTCTAAGCGTGTAGACTCAAAAGAGAACGCACAGGAGAGTTTTCTCTCGAAAGAATAAGTAAGAATACCACGTTATAAGGAAATACAGTGTGGCAGAGTAAAGATAGATACATACGTATTTGAAACACTTTATGAGAAGAAATAATGCATCGTACAAAATTAGCTTGTATTTCCTAAGAAGCACGTTGTAACTCGAAAAGCTTTGGTGTGGCGTGTACGTCTAAACGTGTAGCCACAAAAGAGAACCCACAGGAGAATTTTCTTTCGTCAAAATTTTTCAGAAAACCACGTTTTAAGGAAATCCCGCATCTTGCGAAATCATCTTCTTTTTCCTAAACTACATATTGTAACTTGAATAGCTTTGGTGTTGCCTGTATATCTCAGTGTGTAGCCACAAAAGGGAACGCACAGGACAGTTTTCTATCGAAAGAATATGTAAGAAGACCACGTTATAAGGAAATACAATGTTGAGAGTAAAGACAAACACGTACTACTTGGAAACACTTTATGAGAAGAATTAACGCATTGTAAAAAAGTAGCTTGTATCTCCTAAACAACATGTTGTAACTCGAACAGATTTGATGTGGCGTGTACGTCTAAACATGTAGCATCAAAAGAGAACCCACAGGAGAATTTTCTTTCGTCAAATTTTTTCAGAAAATTTTAAGGATATCCCGCATCATGCAAAATCATCTTCTTTTTCCTAAACAACATGTTGTAACTCGAAAAGCTTTGGTATTGCGTGTATGTGTAAGCGTGGAGCCTCAAAAGAGAAGGCACAGGAGAGTTTTCTCTCTAAAGAATATGTAAGAATACCACCTTAAAAGGAAATACAATTTTGCAGAGTAAAGATAAATAAGTACATATTGGAAACACTTTACGAGAAGAAATAATGCATCGTAAAAAATTAGCTTGTATCTCTTAAACAACACGTTGTAACTCGAAAATATTTGGTGTGACGTGTACGTCTAAACGTGTATCCTCAAAAGAGAACCCACAGGAGAATTTTCTTTCATCAAAATTTGTCAGAAACCACGTTTACGGAAATCTCGCATCGTGCGAAATTATCTTGTTTTTCCTAAACAACACGTTGTGAATCGAAAAGCTTTGGTGTTGCGTGTATGTCTAAGCGTGTAGCCTCAAAAGAGAACGCACAGGAGAGTTTTCTTTCGAAAGAATATGTAGGAATACCACGTTATAAGGAAATACAGTGTTGTAGAGTAAAGACAACTACTTACGTATTGGAAAAACTTTAAGAGAAGAAATAACGCATCATAAAAAATTAGCTTGTATCTCCTAAACAACACTTTGTAACTCGAAAAGATTTGGTGTGGCTCGTACCTCTACAAGTGTCGCATCAAATAAGAACCCACAGGAGAACTTTCTTTTGTCAAATTTTTCAGAAAACCACGTGTATGGAAATCTCGCATCATGCGAAATTATCTAGTTTTTCCTAAACAACACGTTGTAACTCGAAAAGCTTTGGTGTTGTGTGTATGTCTAAACGTGTAGCCTCAAAAGAGAACTCACAGGAGAGTTTTCGCTCGAAAGAATATGTAAGAATACCACGTTATAAGGAAATACAGTGTTGCAGACAAAGACAAATACGTACGTATTGGAAACACTTTACGAGAAGAAATAACACATCGTACAAAATTAGCTTGTATCTTCTAAACAACACGTGGTAACTCGAAAGGATTTGGTGTGGAGTGCATGTCTAAACGTGTAGCATCAAAAGAGAACCCACAGGAGAATTTTCTTTCGTCAAAATTTGTCAGAACACAAGGGTTTAAGGAAATCCCGCAATGTGCGAAATTATCTTGTTTTTCATAAACAACACATTGTAATTCGAAAAGCTTTGGTGTTGCCTGTATGTCTAAGTGTGTAACCTCAAAAGGGAATGCAAAGGATAGTTTTCTCTCAAAAGAATATGTAAGAATACCACGTTATAAGGAAATACAGTGTTGCAGATTAAAGACAAATACGTACGTATTGGAAACACTTTACGAGAAGAATTAAGGCAACGTCCAAAATTAGCTTGTATCTCCTAAACAACACGTTGTAACTCGAAAAGATTTGGCGTGGCGTGTACTTCTAAACCTGTAGCCTCAAAAGAGAACCCACAGGAGAATTTTCTTTCGTCAAAATATTTCAGAAAACCACGTTTTAAGTAAATCCTGCATCGTGCAAAATCATCTTCTTTTTCCTAAACAACATGTTGTAACTCGAAAAGCTTTGGTGTTGCGTGTATGTGTAAGCATGGAGCCTCAAAAGAGAAGGCACAGGAGAGTTTTCTCTCGAAAGAATATGTAAGAATACCACGTTATAAGGAAATAAAATTTTGCAGAGTAAAGACAAATAAGTACATATTGGAAACACTTTAGGAGAAGAAATAACGCATCGTAAAAAATTTACTTGTATCTCCTAAACAACACGTTGTAACTCGAAAAGATTTGGTGTGACGTGTATGTCTAAACGTGTAGCCTCAAAAGAGAACCCACAGGAGAATTTTCTTTCATCAAATTTGTCAGAAACCACGTTTTAAAGAAATCTCGCATCGTGGGAAATTATCTTGTTTTTCCTAAACAATACGTTGTAACTCGAAAAGCTTTGGGGTTGCGTTTATGTCTAAGCATGTAGCCTCAAAAGAGAACGCATAGGAGAAATTTCTCTTGAAAGAATATGTAAGAATACCACTTTATAAGGAAATACAGTGTTGCAGAGTAAAGACAAATACGTACATATTGGAAACACTTTAAGAGAAGAAATAACGCATCGTACAAAATTAGCTTGTATCTCCTAAACAAAATGTTGTAACTCGAAAATATTTGGTGTGGCTCATACCTCTACACGTGTAGCCTCAAAAGAGAACCTACAGGAGAACTTACTTTAGTCAAAATTTTTCAATAAACCACGTTTTATGGAAATCTCGCATCGTGCGAAATTATCTTGTTTTTCCTAAACAACGCATTGTAACTCGAAAAGCTTTGGCGTTGCGTATTTGTCTAAGCATGTAGCCTCAAAAGAGAACGCACAGGAGAGTTTTCCCTCGAAAGAATATGTAAGAATACCACGTTATAAGGAAATACAGTGTTGCAGAGTAAAGACAAATAAGTACGTATTGGAAACACTTTACGAGAAGAAATAACGCTTCGTACAAAATTTGCTTGTATTTCCTAAGCAACACGTTGTAACTCGAAAAGATTTGGTGTGGCTCGTATGTCTACACGTGCAGCCTCAAAAGAGTGCCCACAGGAGGACTTTCTTTCTTCAAAATTTGTCAGAAAACAACGTTTTATGGAAATCCTGCATCGTGCAAAATTATCTACTTTTTCCTAAACAGCACGTTGTAACTCGAAAAGCTTAGGTGTTGCGTGTATGTTTAAGCCTGTAGCCTCTAAAGAGAACGCACAGGAGAGTTTTCTCTCGAACGAATATGTAAGAATACAACGTTATAAGGAAATAGAGTGTTGCAGAGTAAAGACAAATACATAAGTATTGGAAACATTTTACCAGAGGAATTAATGCATCGTACAAAATTAGCTTGTATCTCCTAAACAACATGTTGTAACTCTAAAAGATTTGGTGTGACGTGTACGTCTAAACGTGTAGCCTCAAAAGAGAACCCACAGGAGAATTTTCATTCATCAAAATTTGTCAGAAACCACGTTTTAAGGAAATCTCGCATCGTGCGAAATTATCTTGTTTTTCCTAAACAACACGCTGTAACTCGAAAAGCTTTGGTGTTGCGTGTATGTCTGAGCGTGTAGCCTGAAAAGAGAACACACAGGAGAGTTTTCCCTCGAAAGAATAGGTAAGAATACCACGTTATAAGGAAATACAGTGTTGCAGAGTAAAGACAAATAAGTACGTATTGGAAACACTTTACAAGAAGAAATAACGCATCGTAAAAAATTTGCTTGTATCTCCTAAACAACACGTTGTAACTTGAAAAGATTTGGTGTGGCTCGTACGTCTAAACGTGTAGCCTCAAAAGAGAACCCACAGAAGAAGTTTCTTTCGTCAAAATTTGTCAGAAAACCACGTTTTAAGGAAATCCCGCATCGTGCAACATTATCTTGATTTCCTAAACAACACGTTGAAACTCGGAAAGCTTTGGTGTTGCATGTATGTCTAAGCATGTAGCCTCTAAAGAGAATGCACAGGAGAGTTTTCTCTCGAAAGAACATGTAAGAATACAACGTTATAAGGAAATAGAGTGTTGCAGAGTAAAGACAAATGTGTACGTATTGGAAACACTTTAAGAGAAGAAATAACGCATCGTACAAAATTAGCTTGTACCTCCTAAACAACACGTGGTAACTCGAAAGGATTTGGGGTGGCGTGCACGTCTAAACGTGTAGCCTCAAAAGAGAACCCACAGGAGAATTTTCTTTCATCAAAATTTGTCAGAACACCACGTTTTAAGGAAATCCCGCAACGTGCGAAATTATCTTGTTTTTCATAAACAACACGTTCTAACTCGAAAAGCTTTGGTGTTGCCTGTATGTCTAAGTGTGTAGCCTCAAAAGGGAACGCACAGGATAGTTTTCTCTCGAAAGAATATGTAAGATTACCACGTTATAAGGAAATACAGTGTTGCAGAGTAAAGACTAAAACGTACGTATTGGAAACACTTTATGAGAAGTATTAACACATCTTACAAAATTAGCTTGTATCTCCTAAACAACACGTTGTAACTCGAAAAGATTTGGTGTGGCGTGTACATCTAAACATGTAGCCTCAAAAGAGAACACACAGGAGAATTTTCTTTCGTCAAAATTTTTCAGAAAACCACGTTTTAAGGAAATCCCGCATCGTGCGAAATCATCTTCTTTTTCCTAAACAACATGTTGTAACTCGAAAAGCTTTGGTGTTGCGTGTATGTGTAAGCGTGGAGCCTCAAAAGAGAAGGCACAGGAGAGTTTTCTCTCAAAAGAATATGTAAGAACACCACGTTATAAGGAAATACAATTTTGCAGAGTAACGACAAATAAGTACATATTGGAAACACTTTAGGAGAAGAATTAACGCATCGTACAAAATTAGCTTGTATCTCTTAAACAACACGTTGTAACTCTAAAAGATTTGGTGTGGCGTGTTCATTTAAACATGTAGCCTCAAAAGAGAACCCACAGGAGAATTTTCTTTCATAAAAATTTGTCAGAAAACCATGTTTTAAGGAAATCCCGCATCATGCGAAATCATCTTCTTTTTCCTAAACAACATGTTGTAACTTGAAAAGCTTTGGTGTTGCGTGTATGTGTAAGCGTGGAGCCTCAAAAGAGAAGGCACAGGAGCGTTTTCTCTTGAAAGAATATGTAAGAATACCACGTTATAAGGAAATACAATTTTGCAGAGTAAAGACAAATAAGTACATATTGGAAACACTTTATGAGAAGAAATAATGCATCGAAAAAAATTAGCTTGTATCTCCTAAACAACATGTTGTAACTCGAAAAGATTTGGTGTGATGTGTACGTCGAAACGTGTAGCCTCAAAAGAGAACCCACAGGAGAATTTTCTTTCATCAAAATTTGTCAGAAACCACGTTTTAAGGAAATCTCGCATCCTGCGAAATTATCTTGTTTTTCCTAAACAACACGTTGTAACTCGAAAAGCTTTGGTGTTGCGTGTATGTCTAAGCGTGTAGCCTCAAAAGAGAATGCACAGGAGAGTTTTCTCTTGAAAGAATATGTAAGAATACCACGTTATAACGAAATACAATTTTGCAGAGAATAGAAAAATAAGTACATATTGGAAACACTTTAGGAGAAGAAATAACACTTCGTACGAAATTAACTTGTATCTCCTAAGCAACACGTTGTAACTCGAAAAGATTTGGTGTGACGTGTATGTCTAAACGTGTAGCCTCAAAAGAGAACCCAAAGGAGAATTTTCTTTCATCAAAATTTGTCAGAAACCACGTTTAAAGAAATCTCGCATCATGCGAAATTATCTTGTTTTTCCTAAACAACACGTTGTAAATAGAAAAGCTTTGGTGTTGCGTATATGTCTAAGCGTGTAGCCTCAAAAGAGAACGCACAGGAGAGTTTTCTCTCGAAAGAATATGTAAGAATACAACGTTATAAGGAAATACACTGTTGCAGAGTATAGACAAATACATACCTATTGGAAACACTTTAAGAGAAGAAATAAGGCATCGTACAAAATTAGCTTGTATCTCCTAAACAACACGTTGTAACACGAAAAGATTTGGTATGGCTCGTACCTCTACACGTGTAGCCTCAAAAGAGCACCGACAGGAGAACTTTCTTTCATCAAAATTTTTCAGAAAACCACGTTTTATGGAAATCTCGCATAGTGTGAAATTATCTTGTTTTGCCTAAACCACATGTTGTAACTCGAAAAGCTTTGGCGTTGCCTATTTGTCTAAGCGTGTAGCCTCAAAAGAGAACGCACAGGAGTGTTTTCCCTCGAAAGAATATGTAAGAATAACACGTTATAAGGAAATACAATGTTGCAGACTAAAGACAAATAAGTACGTATTGGAAACACTTTACGAGAAGAAATAACGCATCGTACAAAATTTGTTTGTATCTCCTAAACAACACGTTGTAACTTGAAAAGATTTGGTGTGGCTCGTACGTCTACAAGTGTAGCCTCAAATGAGAAACCACAGGAGAACTTCCTTTCGTCAAAATTTGTCAGAAAACCACGTTTTAAGGAAATCCCGCATCGTGCAATATTATCTTGTTTTTCCTAAACAACACGTTGTAACTTGAAAAGCTTTGGTGTTGCGTGTATGTCTAAGCCTGTAGCCTCTAAAGAGAACGCACAGGAGAGTTTTCTCTCAAAAGAAAATGTAAGAATACAACGTCATAAGGAAATACAGTGTTGCAGAGTAAAGACAAATACATAAGTATTGGAAACACTTTACGAGAAGAAATAACGCATCATAAAAAATTAGCTTGTATCTCCTAAGCAACACGTGATAACTCGAAGGATTTGGTGTGGCGTGTACGTCTAAACGTGGAGCCTCAAAAGAGAACCCACAGTAGAATTTTCATTCATCAAAATTTGTCAGAAAACCACGTTTTAAGAAATCCCGCATCGTGCGAATTAATCTTGTTTTTCATTAACAACACGTTGTAACTCGAAAAGCTTTGGTGTTGCCTGTATGTCCAAGTGTGTAGCCTCAAAAGGGAACGCACAGGATACTTTTCTCTCGAAAGAATATGTAAGAATACCACGGTATAAGGAAATACAGTGTTGCAGAGTAAAGACAAATATGTACGTATTGGAAACACTTTATGAGAAGAATTAACGCATCGTACAAAATTAGCTTGTATCTCTTAAACAACACGTTATAACTCGAAAAGATTTGGTGTGGCGTGTACATGTAAACATGGAGCCTCAAAAGAGAACCCACAGGAGAATTTTCTTTCCTCAAAATTTTTCAGAAAACCACGTTTTAAGGAAATCCTGCATCTTGCGAAATCATCTTCTTTTTCCTAAACAACATGTTGTAACTCGAAAAGCATTGGTGTTGCGTGTATGTGTAAGGGTGGAGACTCAAAAGAGAAGGCACGGGAGAGATTTCTCTCGAAAGAATATGTAAGAATACCACGTTATAAGGAAATACAATTTTGCAGAGTAAAGACAAATTAGTACATATTGGAAACACTTTATGAGAAGAAATAACGCATCCTTAAATATTAGCTTGTATCTCCTTAACAACACATTGTAACATGAAAAGATTTGGTGTGACATGTACGTCTAAACGTGTAGCCTCAAAAGAGAACCCACAGAAGAATTTTCTTTCATCAAAATTTGTCAGAAAACACGTTTTAAGGAAATCTCACATCGTGCGAAATTATCTTGTTTTTCCTTAACAACACGTTGTAACTCGAAAAGCTTTGGTGCTGAGTGTTTGTCTAAGCGTGTAGCCTCAAAAGAGAACGCACAGGAGAGTTTTCTCTCGAAAGAATATGTAAGAATACCACGTTATAAGGAAATACAGTGTTGCAGAGTAAAGAAAAATAAGTACATATTGGAAACATTTTACGAGAAGAAATAACGCATCGTAAAAAATTTGCTTGTATCTCCTAAACAACACGTTGTAACTCGAAAAGATTTCGTGTGGCTCGTATGTCTGCATGTGTAGCCTCAAAAGAGAACCCACAGGAGAACTTTCTTTCGTCAAAATTTGTCAGAAAACCAGGTTTTAAGGAAATCCCGCATCGTGCAAAATTATCTAGTTTTTCCCAAACAACACGTTGTAACTAGAAAAGCTTTGGTGTTGCTTGTGTGTCTAAGCCTGTAGCCTCTAAAGAGAACGCACAAAAGAGTTTTCTCTCGAAAGAACATGTAAGAATACAACGTTAAAAGGAAATACAGTGTTGCAGAGTAAAGACAAATAAGTAAGTATTGGAAACACTTTAGGAGAAGAAATAACGCTTCGTACAAAATTAGCTTGTATCTCCTAAGCAACACGTGGTAACTCGAAAGGATTTGGTGTGGCGTGTACGTCTAAACGTGGAGCCTCAAAAGAGAACCCACAGGAGAGTTTTCTTTCGTCAAAATTTGTCAGAAAATCACGTTTTAAGGAAATCCCGCATCATGTGAAATAATCTTGTTTCTCATAAAAAACAGGTTGTAACTCGAAAAGCTTTGGTGTTGCCTGTATGTCTAAGTGTGTAGCCTCAAAAGGGAACGCATAGGATAGTTTTGTCTCGAAAGAATATGTAAGAATACCATGTTATCAGGAAATACAGTGTTGCAGAGTAAAGACAAATACGTACATATTGGAAACACTTTATGAGAAGAATTAACGCATCGTACAAAATTAGCTTGTATCTCCTAAACAACACGTTGTAACTCGAAAGGATTTGGTGTGGCGTGTACATCTAAACATGTAGCCTCAAAAGAGAACCAACAGGAGATTTTTCTTTCTTCAAAATTTTTCAGAAAACCACGTTTTAAGGAAATCCCGCATCATGCGAAATCATCTTCTTTTTCCTAAACAACATGTTGTAATTCGAAAAGCTTTGGTGTTGCGTGTATGTGTAAGCGTGGAGCCTCAAAAGAGAACGCACAGGAGAGTTTTCTCTCGAAAGAATATGTAAGAATACCACGTTATAAGGAAATACAATATTGCAGAGTAAAGACAAATAAGTACATATTGGAAACACTTTATGAGAAGAAATAACGCATCGTACAAAATTAGCTTGTATCTCCTAAACAACTCGTTGTAACTCGAAAAGATTTGGTGTGACATGTACGTCTAAACATGTAGCCTCAAAAGAGAACCCACAGGAGAATTTTCTTTCATCAAAATTGTCAGAAAACACGTTTTAAGGAAATCTCACATCGTGCAAAATTATCTTGTTTTTCCTAAACAACACGGTGTAACCCGAAAAGCTTTGGTGTTGAGTTTTTGTCTAAGAGTGTAGCCTCAAAAGGGAATGCACAGGAGATTTTTCTCTCGAAAGAATATGTAAGAATACCACGTTATAAGGAAATACAGTGTTGCAGAGTAAAGACAAATAAGTACGTATTGAAAACACTTTACGAGAAGAAATAACGAATCGTAAAAAATTTGCTGGAATCTCGTAAACAACACCTTGCAACTCGAAAAGATTTGGTGTGACTCGTACATCTAAACGTGTAGCCTCAAAAGAGAACCCACAGGAGAACTTTCTTTCGTCAAAATTTCTCAGAAAACCACGTTTTAAGGATATCCCCCATCGTGCAAAATTATCTTGTTTTTCCTAAACAACACGTTGTAAATCGAAAAGCTTTTGTGTTGCGTGTATGTCTATGCATGTAGCCTCTAAAGAGAACGCACAGGAGACTTTTCTCTCCAAAGAACATGTAAGAATACAACGTTATAAGGAAATACAGTGTTGCAGAGTAAAGACAAATACGTACATATTGGAAACACTTTACGAGAAGAAATAACGCATCGTACAAAATTAGCTTGTATCTCCTAAACAACACGTGGCAACTCGAAAAGATTTGGTGTGGCATGCACTTCTAAACGTGTAGCCTCAAAAGAGAACCAACAGGAGAATTATCGTTTGTCAAAATTTGTCAGAACACCACGTTTTAAGGAAATCCCGCATCGTGCGAAATTATCTTGTTTTTCATAAACAACACGTTGTAACTCGAAAAGCTTTGGTGTCGCCTGTATGTCTACGTGTGTAGCCTCAAAAGGGAACGCACAGGATAGTTTTCTCTCGACAGAATATGTAAGAATACCACGTTATAAGGAAATACAGTGTTGCAGAATAAAGACAAATACGTACCTATTGAAAATACTTTACGAGAAGAAATAACGCATCATACAAAATTAGCTTGTATCTCCTAAACAACACGTGGTAACTCGAAAGGATTTGGTGTGGCGTGCACGTCTAAACGTGAAGCCTCAAAAGAGAACCCACAGGAGAATTTTCTTTCGTCAAAATTTGTCAGAAAACCACGTTTTAAGGAAATCCCGCATCGTGCGAAATTATCTTGTTTTTCATAAACAACACGTTCTAACTCGAAAAGCTTTGGTGTTGCCTGTATGTCTAAGTGTGTAGCCTCAAAAGGGAATGCACAGGATAGTTTTCTCTCAAAAGAATATGTAAGAATACCACGTTATAAGGAAATACAGTGTTGCAAAGTAAAGACAAATACGTACGTATTGGAAACACTTTATGAGAAGAATTAATGCATCGTACAAAATTAGCTTGCATCTCTTAAACAACACGTTGTAACTCGAAAAGATTTGGTGTGGCATGTACATCTAAACATGGAGCCTCAAAAGAGAACCCACAGGAGAATTTTCTTTCGTCAAATTTTTTCAGAAAACCACGTTTTAAGGAAATCCCGCATCATGCGAAATCATCTTCTTTTTCCTAAACAACATGTTGTAACTCGAAAAGCGTTGGTGTTGCGTTTATGTGTAAGCGTGGAGACTCAAAAGAGAAAGCACAGGAGAGTTTTCTCTCGAAAGAATATGTAAGAATACCACGTTATAAGGAAATACAATTTTGCAGAGTAAAGACAAATAAGTACGTATTAGAAACACTTTACGAGAAGAAATAACGCATCCTAAACAACACGTTGTAACTCGAAAAGATTTGGTGTGACGTGTACGTATAAATGAGTAGCCTCAAAAGAGAACCCACACGAATATTTTCTTTCATCAAAATTTGTCAGAAAACACGTTTTAAGGAAATCTCACATCGTGCGAAATAATCTTGTTTTTCCTAAACAACACGTTGTAACTCGAAAAGCTTTGGTGTTGAGTGTTTGTCTAAGCGTCTAGCCTCAAAAAGAGAACGCACAAGAGAGTTTTCTCTCGAAAGAATATGTAAGAATACCACGTTAGAAGGAAATACAGTGTTGCAGAGTAAAGACAAATAAGTACTTATTGGAAACACTTTACGAGAGGAAATAACGCATCCTAAATAATTTGCTTGTATCTCCTAAACAACACGTTGTAACTCGAAAAGTTTTGGTGTGGCTCAAAGGTCTGCATGTGTAGCCTCAAAAGAGAACCCACAGGCGAACTTTCTTTCGTCAAATTTTGTCAGAAAACCTCGTTTTAAGAAAATCCCGCATCGTGCAAAATTATCTTGTTTTTCCTAAACAACACGTTGTAACTCGAAAAGCTTTGGTGTTGCGTGTATGTCTAAGCCTGTAGCCTCTAAAGAGAACGCACAGGAGAGATTTCTCTCGAAAGAACATGTAAGAATACAACGTTATAAGGAAATACAGTGTTGCAGAGTAAAGACAAATAAGTAAATATTGGAAACACTTTATGAGAAGAAATAACGCATCGTACAAAATTAGCTTGTATCTCCTAAACAACACGTTGTAACTCGAAAGTATTTGGTGTGGTGTGTACTTCTAAACGTGGAGCCTCAAAAGAGAACCCACAGGATAATTTTCTTTCGTCAAAATTTGTCAGAAAATAACGCATCGTACAAAATTAGCTTGTATCTCCTAAACAACACGTGGTAACTCGAAAGGATTTGGTGTGGCGTGTACGTCTAAACGTGGAGCCTCAAAAGAGAACCCACAGGATAATTTTCTTTCGTCAAAATTTGTCAGAAAACCACGTTTTAAGGAAATCCCGCATCATGCGAAATAATCTTGTTTTTCAGAAACAACACGTTGTAACTCGAAAAGCTTTGGTGTTGCCTGTATGTCTAAGTGTGTAGATTCAAAAGGGAACGCAGAGGATAGTTTTCTCTCGAAAGAATATGTAAGAATACCACGTTATAAGGAAATACAGTGTTGCAGAGTAAAGACAAATACGTACGTATTGGAAACACTTTATGAGAAGAATTAACACATCGTACAAAATTAGTTTGTATCTCCTAAACAACCCGTTGAGACTCGAAAGGATTTGGTGTGGCATGTACATCTAAACATGTAGCCTCAAAAGAGAACCCACAGGAGAATTTTCTTTCGTCAAAATATTTCAGAAAACCACGTTTTAAGGAAATCCCGCGTCGTGCGAAATCATCTTCTTTTTCCTAAACAACATGTTGTAATTCGAAAAGCTTTGGTGTTGCGTGTATGTGTAAGCGTGGAGCCTCAAAAGAGAATGCACAGGGGAGTTTTCTCTCGAAAGAATATGTAAGAATACCACGTTATAAGGAAATACAATTTTGCAGAGTAAAGACAAATAAGTACGTATTGGACACACTTTACGAGAAGAAATTACGCATCGTAAAAAATTAGCTTGTATCTCCTAAACAACACGTTGTAACTCGAAAAGATTTGGTGTGACATGTACGTCTAAATGTGTAGCCTCAAAAGAGAACTCACAGGAGAATTTTCTTTCATCAAAATTTGTCAGAAAACACGTTTTAAGGAAATCTCGCATCGTGCAAAATTATCTTGCTTTTCCTAAACAACACAGTGTAACTTGAAAAGCTTTGGTGCTGAGTGTTTGTCTAAGCGTGTAGCCTCAAAAGAGAACGCACAGGAGAGTTTTCTCTCGAAAGAATATGTAAGTATACCACGTTATAAGGAAATACTGTGTTGCAGAGTAAAGACAAATAAGTACATATTGGAAACACTTTAGGAGAAGAAATACCGCATCGTAAAAAATTTGCTTGTATCTCCTAAACAACACGTTGTAACTCGAAAAGATTTGGTGTGGCTCATACCTCTACACGTGTAGCCTCAAAAGAGAACCCACAGGAGAACTTTCTTTCGTCAAAATTTGTCAGAAAACCACGTTTTAAGGAAATCCCGCATCTTGCAAAATCATCTCCGTTTTCCTAAACAACATGTTGTAACTCGAAAAGCTTTGGTGTTGCGTGTATGTGTAAGGATGGAGCCTCAAAAGAGAAGGCACAGGAGAGTTTTCCCTCGAAAGAATATGTAATAATACCATGGTATAAGGAAATACAATTTTGCAGAGTAAAGACAAATAAGTACATATTGGAAACACTTTACGAGAAGTAATAACGCATCGTACAAAATTAACTTGTGTCTCCTAAACAACACGTTGTAACTCGAAAAGATTTGGTGTTACGTGTATGTCTAAACGTGTAGCCTCAAAAGAGAACCCACAGGAGAATTTTCTTTCATCAAAATTTGTCAGAAACCACGTTTTAAGGAAATCTCGCATCGTGCGAAATTATCTTGTTTTTCCTAAACAACACGTTGTAACTCGAAAAGCTTTGGTGTTGCGTGTATGTCTAATCTTGTAGCCTCAAATGAGAATGCACAGGAGAGTTTTCTCTCGAAAGAATATGTAAGAATACCACGTTATAAGGAAATACAGTGTGGCAGAGTAAAGACAAATAAGAATGTATTGGAAACACTTTAAGTGAAGAAATAATGCATCGTACTAAATTAGCTTGTATCTCCTAAGCAACACATGGTTACTCGAAAGGATTTGGTGTGGCGTGTACGTCTAAACGTGGAGTCTCAAAAGAGAACTCACAGGAGAACTTACTTTCGTCAAAATTTGTCAGAAAACCATGTTTTAAGGAAATCCCGCATCGTGCGAAATAATCTTGTTTTTCATAAACAAAACGTTGAAACTCGAAAAGCTTTGGTGTTGCCTGTATGTCTAAGTGTGTAGCCTCAAAAGGGAACGCACAGGATAGTTTTCTCTCGAAAGAATATGTAATAATACCACGTTATAAGGAAATACAGTGTTGCAGAATAAAGACAAATACGTACGTATTGGAAACACTTTATGAGAAGAATTGACGCATCTTACAAAATTAGCTTGTATCTCCTAAACAACACTTTGCAACTCGAAAAGATTTGGTGTGGCGTGTACGTCTAAACATGTAGCCTCAAAAGAGAACCCACAGGAGAATTTTCTTTCGTCAAATTTTTTCAGAAAACCACGTTTTAAGGAAATCCCGCATCGTGCGAAATCATCTTCTTTTTCCTAAACAACATATTGTAACTCGAAAAGCTTTGGTGTTGCGTGTATGTGTAAGCGTGGAGCCTCAAAAGAGAAGGCACAGGAGCGTTTTCTCTCGAAAGAATATGTAAGAATACCACGTTATAAGGAAATACAATTTTGCAGAGTAAAGACAAATAAGTACATATTGGAAACACTTTACGAGAAGAAATAACGCATCGTACAAAATTAACTTGTATCTCCTAAACAACACGTTGTAACTCGAAAAGATTTGGTGTGACGTGTATGTCTAAACGTGTAGCCTCAAAAGAGAACCCACAGGAGAATTTTCTTTCATCAAAATTTATCAGAAACCACGTTTTAAGGAAATCTCGCATCGTGCAAAATTATCTTGTTTTTCCTAAACAACACGTTGTAACTTGAAAAGCTTTGTCGTTGCGTGTATGTCTAAGCATGTCGCCTCAAAAGAGAACACACAGGAGAGTTTTCCCTCAAAAGAATATGTAAGAATACCACGTTATGAGGAAATATAATTTTGCAGAGTAAAGACAAATAAGTACTTATTGGAAACACTTTATGAGGAGAAATAACGCATCATACAAAATTAGCTTGTATCTCGTAAACAACACGTTGTAACTCGTTAAGATTTGGTGTGACGTGTACGTCTAAATGTGTAGCCTCAAAAGAGAACCCACAGTAGAATTATCTTTCATCAAAATTTGTCAGAAAACCACGTTGTATGGAAATCTCGCATCTTGCGAAATTATCTTGTTTTTCCTAAACAACACGCTGTAACTCGAAAAGCTTTGGCATTGCGTGTATGTCTAAGCGTGTAGCCCCAAAAAAAAAAAAAAAAAAAACGCACAGGAGAGTTTTCCCTCGAAAGAATATGTAAGAATACCACATTATAAGGAAATACAGTGTTGCAGAGTAAAGACAATTAAGTACATATTGGAAACACTTTACGAGAAGAAATAACGCATCGTACGAAATTAGCTTGTATCTCCTAAACAACACGTTGTAACTCGAAAAGATTTGGTGTGACGTGTACGTCTAAACATGTAGCCTCAAAAGAGAACCCACAGGAGAACTTTCTTCAGTCAAAATTTTTCAGAAAACCACGTTTTATGGAATCTCGCATCGTGCGAAATTATCTTGTTTTTCCTAAACAACACGCTGTAACTCGAAAAGCTTTGGCGTTGCGTGTATGTCTAAGCGTGTAGCCCAAAAAAAAAAAAAACGCACAGGAGAGTTTTCCCTCGAAAGAATATGTAAGAATACCACGTTATAAGGAAATACAGTGTTGCAGAGTAAAGACAATTAAGTACATATTGGAAACACTTTACGAGAAGAAATAACGCATCGTACGAAATTAGCTTGTATCTCCTAAACAACACGTTGTAACTCGAAAAGATTTGGTGTGACGTGTACGTCTAAACATGTAGCCTCAAAAGAGAACCCACAGGAGAACTTTCTTCAGTCAAAATTTTTCAGAAAACCACGTTTTATGGAAATCTCGCATCGTGCGAAATTATCTTGTTTTTCCTAAACAAAACGTTGTAACTCGAAAAGCTTTGGCGTTGCGGGTATGTCTAAGCCTGTAGCCCAAAAGAGAACGCACAGGAGAGTTTTCCCTCGAAAGAATATGTAAGAATATCACGTTATAAGGAAATACAGTGTTGCAGAGTAAAGACAATTAAGTACATATTGGACACACTTTACAAGAAGAAATAACGCATCGAACAAAATTTGCTTGTATCTCCTAAACAACAAGTTGTAACTCGAAAAGATTTGGTGTGGCGTGTACGTCTAAACCTGTAGCCTCAATAGACAACGCACAGGAGAACTTTCTTTCGTCAAAATTTGTCAGAAAACCACGTTTTAAGGATATCCCGCATCGTGCAAAATTATCCTGTTTTTCCTAAACAACACGTTGTAACTCGAAAACCTTTGGTGTTGCGTGTATGTCTAAGCGTGTAGCCTCTAAAGAGAACGCACCGGAGAGTTTTCTCTCGAAAGAACATGTAAGAATACAATGTTATAAGGAAATACAGTGTTGCAGAGTAAAGAGAAATACGTAAATATTGGAAACACTTTACGAGAATAAATAATGCATCGTACAATATTAGCTTGTATCTCCTAAACAACACGTGGTAATTCCAAAGGGTATGGTGTGGAATGCACGTCTAAACGTGTAGCCTCAATAGAGAACCCACAGGAGAATTTTCTTTCGTCAAAATTTGTCAGAACACCAAGTTTTAAGGAAATCACGCATCGTGCGAAATTATCTTGTTTTTCATAAACAACACGTTGTAACTTGACAAGCTTTGGTGTTGCCTGTATGTCTAAGTGTGTAGCCTCAAAAGGGAACGCACAGGATAGTTTTCTCTCGAAAGAATGTGTAAGAATACCACGTTATAATGAAATACAGTGTTGTAGAGTAAAGACAAATACGTACGTATTGGAAACACTTTACGAGAAGAAATAAAGCATCGTACAAAATTAGCTTGTATCTCCTAAACAACACGTGGTAACTCGAAAGGATTAGGTGTGACGTGCACGTCGAAACGTGAAGCCTCAAAAGAGAACAAACAGAATAATTTTCTTTCGTCAAAATTTGTCAGAAAACCATGTTTTAAGGAAATCCGGCATCGTGCGAAAGTATCTTGTTTTTTATAAACAACACGTTGTAACTCAAAAAGCTTTGGTGTTGCCTGTATGTCTAAGTGTTTAGCCTCAAAAGGGAATGCACAGGATAGTTTTCTCTCGAAAGAATATGTAAGAAAACCACGTTATAAGGAAATACAGTGTTGCAGAGTAAAGACAAATACGTACGTATTGGAAACACTTTACGAGAATTAACGCATTATAAAAAATTAGCTTGTATCTCCTAAACAACACAATGTAACTCGAAAAGATTTGGTGTGACGTGTACGTCTAAATATGTAGCCTCAAAAGTGAACCCACAGGAGAATTTTCTTTCGTCAAAATTTTTCAGAAAACCAGGTTTTTAGGAAATCCCGCATCATGCGAAATCATCTTCTTTTTCCTAAACAACACGTTGTAACTCGAAAAGCTTTGGTGTTGCGTGTTTGTCTAATCGTGTAGCCTCAAAAGAGAACACACAGGAGAGTTTTCTCTCGAAAGAATATGTACGAATACCACGTTATAAGGAAATACAGTGTTGCAGAGTAAAGACAAATACGTACGTATTGGAAACACTTTACGAGAAGAAATAACGCATCGTACAATATTTGCTTGTGTCTCCTAAACAACACGTTGTAACTGAAAAATATTTGGTGTGGCTCGTACGTCTACACGTGTAGCCTCAAAAGAAAACCTACAGGAGAACTTTCTTTCGTCAAAATTTGTCAGAAAACCACGTTTTAAGGAAATCCCGCTTCGTGCAAAATTATCTTGTTTTTCCTAAACAACACGTTGTAACTCGAAAAGCTTTGGTGTTGCGTGTATGTCTGAGCATGTAGCCTCTAAAGAGAATGCACAGGAGAGTTTTCTCTCGAAAGAACATGTAAGAATACAACGTTATAAGGAAATACAGTGTTGCAGAGTAAAGACAAATACATATGTATTGGAACCACTTTACGAAAAGAAATAACGCATCATACAAAATTAGCTTGTATCTCTTAAACAACACGTTGTAACTCGAAAGGATTTGGTGTGGCGTGCACGTCTAAACGTGTAGCCTCAAAACAGAAGCCACAGGAGAATTTTCTTTCGTCAAAATTTGTCAGAAAATCACGTTTTAAGGAAATCCCGCATCGTACAAAATTATCTTGTTTTCCATAAACAACACGTTGTAACTCGAAAAGCTTTGGTGTTGCCTGTATGTCTAAGTGTGTAGCCTCAAAAGGAAACGCACAGGATAGTTTTCTCTCGAAGGAATATGTAAGAATACCACGTTATAAGGAAATATAATGCTGCAGTGTAAAGACAAATATGTACTTATTGGAAACACTTTATGAGAAGAATTAACGCATCGTAAAAAATTAGCTTATATCTCCTAAACAACACGTTGTAATTCGAAAAGATTTGGTGTGGCTCGTACCTCTACACGTGTAGCCTCAAAAGAGAACCCACAGGAGAACTTTCTTTCGTCAAAATTTTTCAGGAAACCACGTTTTATGGAAATCTCGCATCGTGCTAAATTATCTTGTTTTTCCTAAACAACACATTGTAACTCGAAAAGCTTTGGCGTTGCATGTTTGTCTAAGCGTGTCCCCTCAAAAGAGAACGCACAGGAGAGTTTTCCCTCGAAATAATATGTAAGAATACCATGTTATAAGGAAATACAGTTTAGCAGATTAAAGACAAATAAGTACGTATTGGAAACACTTTATGAGAAGAAATAATGCTTCGTACAAAATTAGCTTGTATCTCCTAAACAACACGTGGTAACTTGAAAGGATTTGGTGTGGCGTGTACGTCTAAACGTGTAGCCTCAAAAGAGAACCCACAGGAGAATTTTCTTTATTCAAAATTTTTCAGAAAACCACATTTTAAGGAAATCCCGCATCGTGCAAAATCATCTTCTTTTTCCTAAACAACATGTTGTAACTTGAAAAGCTATGGTGTTGCGTGTATGTGCAAGCGTGGAGCCTCAAAAGAGAAGGCACTGGAGAGTTTTCACTCCAAAGAATATGTAAGAATACCACGTTATAAGGAAATACAATTTTGCAGAGTAAAGACAAATAAGTACATATTGGAAACACTTTACGAGAAGAAATAACGCATCTTACAAAATTAGCTTGTATCTCCTAAACAACACGTTGTAACGCAAAAGGATTTGGTGTGACGCGTACGTCTAAAAGTGTAGCCTCAAACGAGGACACACAGGAGAATTTTCTTTCATCAAAATTTGTCAGAAACCACGTTTTAAGGAAATCTCGCATTGTGCGAAATTATCTTGTTTTTCCTAAACAACACGTTGTAACTCGAAAAGCTTTGGTGTTGCGTGTATGTCTAAGCGTGTAGCCTCAAAAGAGAATGCACAGGAGAGTTTTCTCTCCAAAGAATATGTAAGAATACCACGTTATAAGGAAATTAAGTGTTGCAGAGTAAAGACAACTACGTACGTATTGGAAACAGTTTAAGAGAAGAAATAACACATCGTACAAAATTAGCTTGTATCTCCTAAACAACACGTTGTAACTCGAAAAGATTTGGTGTGGCTCGTACCTCTACATGTGCAGCCTCAAAAGAGAACCCACAGGATAACTTTCTTTCGTCAAAATTTTTCAGACAACCACGTTTTATGGAAATCTCGCATCGTGCGAAATTATCTTGTATTTCCTAAACGACACATTGTAACTCGAAAAGGTTTGGCGTTGCGTGTATGTCTAAGCGTGTAGCCTCTATAGAGAATGCACAGGAGAGTTTTCTCTCGAAAGAATATGTAAGAATACAACGTTATAAGGAAATACAGTGTTGTAGAGTAAAGACAAATAAGTATGTATTGGAAAACTTTACGAGCAGAAGTAACGCATCTTACAAAATAAGCTTGTATCTCCGAAACAACACGTGGTAACTCGAAAAGATTTGGTGTGCCGTGTACGTCTAAACGTGTAGCCTCAAAAGAGAACCCACAGGAGAATTTTCTTTCGTCAAAATTTTTCAGAAAACCACGTTTTAAGGAAATCCTGCATCGTGCGAAATCATCTTCTTTTTCCTAAACAACATGTTGTAACTCGAAAAGCTTTGGTGTTGCGTGTATGTGTAAGCATGAAGCCTCAAAAGAGAAGGCACAGGAGAGTTTTCTCTCGAAAGATTATATAAGAATACCACGTTATAAGGAAATACAATTTTGCAGAGTAAAGACAAATAAGTACATATTGGAATCACTTTACAAGAAGAAATAACGCATCGTAAAAAAGTAGCTTGTATCTCCTAAACAACACACTGTAACTCGAAAAGATTTGGTGTGACGTGTACGTCTAAGTGTGTAGCCTCAAAAGGGAACCCACAAGAGACTTTTCTTTCATCAAAATTTGTCAGAAACCACGTTTTAAGGAAATCTCGCATCGTGCGAAATTATCTTGTTTTTCCTAAATAACACGTTATAACTCAAAAAGCTTTGGTGTTGCCTGTATGTCTAAGTGTGTAACCTCAAAAGAGAATGCACAGGATAGTTTTCTCTTGAAAGAATATGTAAGAATACCACGTTATAAGGAAATACAATGTTGCAGAGTAAAGACAAATACGTACGTATTGGAAACACTTTACGAGAAGAATTAACGCATCTTAAAAAATTAGCTTGTATCTCCTAAACAACACGTTGTAACTCGAAAAGATATGGTGTGGCATGTACGTCTAAACGTGTAGCCTCAAAAGAGAACCTACAGGAGAATTTTCTTTCTTCAAAAATTTTCAAAAAACCACGTTTTAAGGAAATCCCGCATCGTGTGAAATCATCTTCTTTTTCCTAAACAACATGTTGTAACTTGAAAAGCATTGGTGTTGCGTGTATGTGTAAGGGTGGAGCCTCAAAAGAAAAGGCACAGGAGAGTTTTCTCTCGAAAGAATATGTAAGAATACCACGTTATACGGAAATACAATTTTGCAGAGTATAGACAAATAAGTACATATTGGAAACACTTACAAGAAGAAATAACGCATCGTACAAAATTAGCTTGTATCTCCTAAACAACACGTTGTAACTCGAAAAGATTTGGTGTGGCGTGTACGTCTAAAAGTGTAGCCTCAAAAGAGAACCCACAGGAGAATTTTATTTCATCAAAATTTGTCAGAAACCACGTTTTAAGGAAATCTCGCATCCTGCGAAATTATCTTGTTTTTCCTAAACAACACGTTGTAACTCGAAAAGCTTTGGTGTTGCGTGTATGTCTAAGCGTGTAACCTCAAAAGAGAACGCACAGGATAAAATTCTCCTGTAGGTTCTCTTTTGAGGGTACACGTTTAGACGTACACGCCACAACAAATCCTTTCGAGTTATAACGTGTTGTTTAGGAGATACAAGCTAATTTTGTACTATGTGTTATTTCATCTCGTAAAGTTTAAGTGTTTCCAATAAGTATGTTTTTGTCTTTACTCTGCAACACTGTATTTCCTTAAAACGTGGTATTCCTACATATTCTTTCGGGAGAAAACTCTCCTGTGCATTCTCTTTTGAGGCTACACGATTAGAAATACACGCAACACCAAATCTTTTCGAGTTACAAAATGTTGTTTAGGAAAAACAAGATATTTTCGCACGGTGCGGGATTTCCGTAAAAAGTGGTTTTTGACAAATTTTGACCAAAGAAAAGTCTCCTGTGGGTTCTCTTTTGAGGTTACACGTTTAGACGTACACACCACACCAAATCTTTTCCAGTTAGTTACAACGCGTTCTTTAGGAGATACAAGCTAATTTTGCATGATGCTTTATTTCTTCTCGTAAAGTGTTTCCAGTAAGTACGTATTTGTCTATATTCTGCTTCACTGTATTTCCTTATAACGTGGTATTCTTACATATTCTTTCGAGAGAAAACTCTCCTGTGCGTTCCCCTTTGAGGCTACGCACTGAGACATACACGCAACACCAAAGCTTTTCGAGTTACGACGTGTTGTTTAGGAAAAACAAGATAATTACGCACGATGCGGGATTTCCTTAATAAGTGGTTTTCTGACAAATTTTGACCAAGGAAAATTCCTCTATGGGTTCTCTTTTGAGGCTACACGTTTAGACGTACAGGCCACACCAAATCTTTTTAAGTTACACCGTGTTGTTTAGGAGATACAAGCTAATTTTGTACGATGCGTTATTTCTTCTCCTAAAGTTTTTCCAATAAGTAAGTATATGTCTTTATTCTGCAACACTGTATTTCCTTATAATGTGGTATTCTTACATATTCTTTCAAGAGAAAACTCTCCTGTGCGTTCTCATTTGAGGCTACACGTTTAGACATATACGCAACACCAAAGCTTTTCGAGTTACAACGTGTTGTTTAGGAAGAACAAGATAATTTCCCACGATGCGAGATTTCCTTAAAACTTGGTTTTCTGACAAATTTTGATGAAAGAAAATTCTCCTGTGGGTTCCTTTTGAGGCTACACAGTTAGATGTACACGCCACACCAAATCTTTTTGAGTTTCAACGTGTTGTTTAGGAGATACAAGCTAATTTTTTTTACGATGCGTTATTTCTTCTCATAAAGTTTAAGTGTTTCCAATACGTATGTATTTGCCTTTACTCTGCAACACTGTATTTCCTTATAACGTGGTATTCTTACGTATTCTTACGAGAGAAAACTCTCCTGTGCGTTCTCTTTGGAGGCTACATGCTTAGACATACACGCAAAACCAAAGCTTTTCGAGTTACAACGTGTTGGTTAGGAAAAACAAGATAATTTCGCATGATGCGGGATTTCCTTAAAACGTGGTTATCTGACAAATTTTGACGAAAGAAAATTCTCTTGTGGGTTCTCTTTTGAGGGTACACGTTTAGACGAACAAGCCACACCAAATCCTTTCGAGTTATAACGTGTTGTTTAGGAGATACAAGCTAATTTTGTACTGTGTTATTTCTACTCGTTAAGTTTAAGTGTTTCCAATAAGTATGTATTTGTCTTTACTCTGCAACACTGTATTTCCTTATAACGTGGTATTCCTACATATTCTTTCGGGAGAAAACTCTCCTGTGCGTTCTCTTTTGAGGCTACACGCTTAGACATACACGCAACACCAATGCTTTTCGAGTTACAACATGTTGTTTAGGAAAAACAAGATAATTTCGCACCATGCGGGATTTCCTTAAAACATGGTTTTTGACAAATTTTGACAAAAGAAAACTCTCCTGTGGGTTCTCTTTTGAGGCTACACGTTTAGACGTACACGCCACACCAAATCTTTTCGAGTTACAGCGTGTTGTTTAGGAGATACAAGCTAATTTTGCATGATGCGTTATTTCTTCTTGTAAAGTGTTTCCATTAAGTACGTATTTCTCTTTACTCTGCAACACTGTATTTCCTTATCACGTGGTATTCTTACATATTCTTTCGAGAGAAAACTATCCTGTGCGTTCTCTTTGGAGGCTACACGCTTAGACATACACGCAACACCAAAGCTTTTCGAGTTACAACGTGTTGATTAGGAAAAACAAGATAATTTCGCCCGATGCGGGATTTCCTTAAAACCTGGTTTTCTGACAAATTTTTACGTAAGAAAATTCTCCTGTGGGTTCTCTTTTGAGGCTACATGTTCAGACGTACACGCCACACCAAATCTTTTTGAGTTACCACGTGTTGTTTTGGAGATACAAGCTAATTTTGTACCATGTGCTATTTCTTCTCATAATGTGTTTCCAATAAGTACGTATACGTCTTTACTCTGCAGCAATATGTTTCCTTACAACGTGGTATTCTTACATATTCTTTCGAGAGAAAACTCTCCTGTGCATTCTCTTTTGAGGCTGCATGCTTAGACATACACCCTACACCAAAGCTTTTCGAGTTAAAACGTGTTGTTTAGGAAGAACAAGATAATTTCTCACGATGCGGGATTTCCTTAAAACGTGGTTTTCTGAAAAATTTTGATGAAAGAAAATTCTCCTGTGGGTTCTCTTTTGAGGCTACACATTTAGACGTACACGCCACACCAAATCTTTTCGAATTACAACGTGTTGTTTAGGAGATACAAGCTAATTTTGTACGATACTTTATTTCATCTCGTAAAGTTTATGGGTTTCCAATACATACGTATTTGTCTTTATTCTGCAACATTGTATTTCCTTATAACGTGGTATCCTTACAAATTCTATCGAGAAAAAACTCTCCTGTGCGTTCTCTTTTGAGGCTACACGCTTAGACATACACGCAACACCAAAGCTTTTCGAGTTACAACGTGTTGTTTAGGAAAAACAAGATAATTTCGCACGATGCGGGATTTCCTTAAAACGTGGTTTTCTGAAAAGTTTTGACGAAAGAAAATTCTCCTGTGGGTTCTCTTTTGAGGCTACACGTTTAGACGTACACGCCACACCAAATCTTTTCGAGTTACAACGTGTTGTTTAGGAGATACAATCTAATTTTGTACGTTGCGTTATTTCTTCTAGTAAAGTGTTTCCAATACATACGTATTTGCCTTTACTCTGCAACACTGTATTTCCTTATAAAGTGGTATTCTTACATACTCTTTCGAGAGAAAACTCTCCTATGCGTTCTCTTTTGAGGCTACACTCTTAGACACAGACGCAACACCAAAGCTTTTCGAGTTACAACGTGTTGTTTAGGAAAAAGAAGATAATTGCGCACGATGCGGGATTTCCTTAAAACGTGGTTTTCTGAAAAATTTTGCGAAAGAAAATTCTCCTGTGGGTTCTCTTTTGAAGCTAAACGTTTAGACGTACAGGCCACACCAAATCTTTGTAAGTTACAACGTGTTGTTTAGGAGATACAAGCTAATTTTGTACTATGCTTTATTTCTTCTCGTAAAGTTTTTCCAATACGTATTTGTCTTTACTCTACAACACTGTGTTTCCTAATAACGTGGTATTCTTACATATTCTTTCGAGAAAAAACTCTCCTTTGCATTCTCTTTTGAGGCTACACGCTTAGACATACATGCAACAACAAAGCTTTTCGAGTTACAACGTGTTGTTTCGGAAAAAAAAAGATAATTTCGCACGATGCGGGATTTCCATAAAACGTGGTTTTCTGACAAATTTTGACGAAAGAAAATTCTCCTATGGGTTCTCTTTTGAGGCTACACGTTTAGATGTACACGCCACACCAAATCTTTTTGAGATACAACGTGTTGTTTAGGAGATACAAGCTAATTTTTTTAGATGCGTTATTTCTTCTCGTAAAGTTTAAGTGTTTCCAATAAGTATGTATTTGCCTTTACTCTGCAACACTGTATTTCATTATAACGTGGTATTCTTACATATTCTTTCGAGAGAAAACTCTCCTGTGCGTTCTCTTTGGAGGCTACACGCTTAGACATACATGCAACACCAAAGCTTTTCGAGTTACAACGTGTTGTTTAGGAAAAACAAGATAATTTCGCATGATGCGCGATTTCCTTAAAACTTGGTTTTCTGACAAATTTTGACGAAAGAAAATTCTCCCGTGGGTTCTCTTTTGAGGGTACACATTTAGATGTACAAGCCACACCAAATCCTTTCGAGTTGTAACGTGTTGTTTAGGAGATACAAGCTAAATTTGTACTATGTGTTATTTCTACTCGTTAAGTTTAAGTGTTTCCAATAAGTATGTATTTGTCTTTACTCTGCAACACTGTATTTCCTTATAACGTGGTATTCCTACATATTCTTTCGGGAGAAAACTCTCCTGTGCGTTCTCTTTTGAGGCTACACGCTTAGACATACACGCAACACCAATGCTTTTCGAGTTACAACATGTTGTTTAGGAAAAACAAGATAATTTCGCACGATGCGGGATTTCCTTAAAACGTGGTTTTTGACAAATTTTGACGAAAGAAAACTCTCCTGTGGGTTCTCTTTTTAGGCTACACGTTTAGACCTACATGACACACCAAATCTTTTCGAGTTACAGCGTGTTGTTTAGGAGATACAAGCTAATTTTGCATGATGCGTTATTTCTTCTCGTAAAGTGTTTCCAATAAGTACGTATTTGTCTTTACTCTGCAACATTTTATTTCCTTATAACATGGTTTTCTTACATATTCTTTTGAGAGAAAACTATCCTGTGCGTTCTCTTTGGAGGCTACACGCTTAGAAATACACGCAACACCAAAGCTTTTCGAGTTACAACGTGTTGATTAGGAAAAACAAGATAATTACGCACGATGCGGGATTTCCTTAAAACGTGGTTTTCTGACAAATTTTGACCTTAGAAAATTCTCCTGTGGGTTCTCTTCTGAGGCTACACTTTCAGACGTACATGCCACACCAAATCTTTTTGAGTTACCACGTGTTGTTTCAGAGATACAAGCTAATTTTGTACCATGCGTTATTTCTTCTCATAATGTGTTTCCATTAAGTTCGTATATGTCTTTACTCTGCAGCAATATATTTCCTTATAACGTGGCATTCTTACATATTCTTTCAAGAGAAAACTCTCCTGTGCATTCTCTTTTGAGGCTGCATGCTTAGATATACACGCAACACCAAAGCTTTTCTAGTTACAACGTGTTGTTTAGGAAAAACAAGATAATTTCGCACGATGCGGGATTTCCTTAAAACGTGGTTTTCTGACAAATTTTGACGAAATAAAACTCTCCTGTGGGTTCTCTTTTGAGGCTACACTTTTAGACGAACACGCCACACCAAATCTTTTTGAGTTACAACGTGTTGTTTAGGACATACAAGCTAATTTTGCAAGATGCGTTATTTCTCTCATAAAGTGCTTCCAATACGTACGTATTTGTCTTTACTCTGCCACACTCTATTTCCTTATAACGTGGTATTCTTACATATTCTTTCGAGAGAAAACTCTCCTGTGCGTTCTCTTTTGGGGCTACACGCTTAGACATACACCAAACACCAAAGCTTTTCGAGTTAAAACGTGTTGTTTAGGAAGAACAAGATAATTTCTCATGATGCGGGATTTCCTTAAAACGTGGTTTTCTGACAAATTTTGACGAAAGAAAATTGTCCTGTGGGTTCTCTTTTGAGGCTACACGTTTAGGCGTACACGCCACAACAAATCATTTCGAGTTACAACGTGTTGTTTAGGAGATACAAGCTAATTTTGTACGGTGCTTTATTTCATCTCGTAAAATTTATGGGTTTCCAATAAATACGTATTTGTCTTTACACTGCAACACTGTATTTCCTTATAACGTGGTATTCTTACAAATTCTATCGAGGAAAAACTCACCTGTGCGTTCTCTTTTGAGGCTACACGCTTAGACATACACGCAACACCAAAACTTTTCGAGTTACAACGTGTTGTTTAGGAAAAACAAGATAATTTCGCACGATGCGGGATTTCCTTAAAACGTGGTTTTCTGAAAAATTTTGACGAAAGAAAATTCTCCTGTGGGTTCTCTTTTGAGGCTACACGTTTAGACGTACACGCCACATCAAATCTTTTCGAGTTACAACGTGTTGTTTAGGAGATACAAGCTAATTTTGTACGATGTTTTATTTCATCTCGTAAAGTTTATGGGTTTCCAATACATATGTATTTGTCTTTACTCTGAAACACTCTATTTCCTTATAACGTGGTATTCTTACAAATTCTATCGAGAAACAACTCTGCTGTGCGTTCTCTTTTGACGCTACACGCTTAGACATACACTCAACATCAAAGCTTTTCGAGTTACAACATGTTGTTTAGGAAAAACAAGATAATTTCGCAAGATGCGGGATTTCCATAAAACGTGGTTTTCTGAAAAATTTTGAAGAAAGAAAATTCTCCTGTGGGTTCTCTTTTGAGGCTACACGTTTAGATGTACAGGCCACACCAAATCTTTTTAAGTTAAAACGTGTTGTTTAGGAGATACAAGCTAATGTTTTACGATGCGTTATTTCTTCTCCTAAAGTTTTTCCAATAAGTATTTGTCTTTACTCTACAACACTGTGTTTCATAATAACGTGGTATTCTTACATATTCTTTCGAGAAAAAACTCAGCTTTGCATTCTCTTTTGAGGCTACACGCTTAGACATAGACGCAACAACAAAGCTTTTTGAGTTACAACGTGTTGTTTCGAAAAAACAAGATAATTTCGCACGATGCGGGATTTCCTTAAAACGTGGTTTTCTGACAAATTTTGAAGAAAGAAAATTCTCCTGTGGGTTCTCTTTTGAGGCTACACGTTTAGACTTACATGCCACACCAAATCCTTTCGAGTTATAACGTGTTGGTTAGGAGATACAAGCTAATTTTTTAAGATGCGTTATTTCTTCTCGTAAAGGTTAAATGTTTCCAATACGTATGTATTTTCCTTTACTCTGCAACACTGTATTTCCTTATAACGTGGTAATCTTGCATATTCTTCCGAGAGAAAAACTCTCCTGTGCGTTCTCTTTAGAGGCTACATGCTTAGACATACACGCAACACCAAAGCTTTTCGAATTACAACCTGTTTTAAGGAAATCCCGCATTGTGCGAAATTATCTTGTTTTTCCTACACAACACATTGTAACTCGAAAAGCTTTGGTGTTGCGTGTATGTCTAAACGTGTGGCCTCAAAAGAGAACGCACAGGAGAGTTTTCTCTCGAAAGAATATATAAGAATACCACGTTATAAGGAAATACAGTGTTGCAGAGTAAAGACAAATACGTATGTATTGGAAACACTTTACGAGATGAAATAAAGCATCGTACAAAATTAGCTTGTATCTCCTAAACAACACGATGTAACTCGAAAAGATTTGGTATGGAGTGTACGTCTAAACGTGCAGCCTCAAAAGAAAACTCACAGGAGAATTTTCTTTCGTCAAAATTTGTCAGAAAACCACGTTTTATGGAAATCCCGCATCGTGGAAATTATCTTGTTTGTCCTAAACAACACGTTGTAACTCGAAAAGCTTTGGTGCTGCGTGTATGTCTAAGCCTGTAGCCTCAAAAGAGAACACACAAGAGAGTTTTCTCTCGAAAGAATATGTAAGAATACCACGTTATAAGGAAATACAGTGTTGCAGAGTAAAGACAAATAAGTACGTATTGGACACACTTTATGAGAAGAAATAACGCATCTTAAAAAGTTAGATTGTATCTCCTAAACAACACGTTGTAACTCGAAAAGATTTGGTGTGACGTGTACGTCTAAACGTGTAGCCTCAAAAGAGAACTCACAGGAGAATTTTCTTTCATCAAAATTTGTCAGAAAACACGTTTTAAGGAAATCGCGCATCTTGCAAAATTATCTTGTTTTTTCCTAAACAACACGGTGTAACTCGAAAAGCTTTGGTGTTGAGTGTTTGTCTAAGCGTGTAGCCTCAAAAAAGAACGCACAGGAGAGTTTTCTCTCGAAAGAATATGTAAGAATACCACGTTATAAGGAAATACAGTGTTGCAGAGTAAAGACAAATAAGTACATATTGGAAACACTTTAGGAGAAGAAATAACGCATCGTAAAAAATTTGCTTGTATCTCCTAAACAACATGTTGTAACTCGAAAAGATTTGGTGTGGCTCGTACGTCTAAAAATGTAGCCTCAAAAGAGAACCCACAGGAGAACTTTCTTTCGTCAAAATTTGTCAGAAAACCATGTTTTAAGGATATCCCGCATCGTGCAAAATTATCTTGTTTTTCCTAATCAACAAGTTGTAACTCGCAAAGCTTTGGTGTTGCCTGTATGTCTATGCGTGTAGCCACTTAAGAGAACGCACAGGAGATTTTTCTCTCGAAAGAACATGTAAGTATACAACGTTATAAGGAAATACAGTGTTTCAGAGTAAAGACAAATACTTATTGGAAACACTTTACGAGAAGAAATAACGCATCGTAAAAAATTAGCTTGTATCTCCTAAACAACATGTGGTAACTCGAAAAGATTTGGTGTGGCGTGCACGTCTAAACGTGTAGCCTCAAAAGAGAACCAACAGGAGAATTTTCTTTCGTCAAAATTTGTCAGAACACCACGTTTTAAGGAAATCCCGCATCGTGCCAAATTATCTTGTTTTTCATAAACAACACGTTGTAACTCGAAAAGTTTTGGTGTTGCCTGTATGTCTACGTGTGTAGCCTCAAAAGGGAACGCACTGGATAGTTTTCTCTCGACAGAAGCTGTAAGAATACCATGTTATAAGGAAATACAGTGTTGCAGAATAAAGACAAATACGTACATATTGGCAACACTTTATGAGAAGAAATAACGCATTGTACAAAATTAGCTTGTATCTCCTAAACAACACGTGGTAACTCGAAAGGATTTGGTGTGGCATGCACTTCTAAACGTGAAGCCTCAAAAGAGAACCCACAGGAGAATTTTCTTTCGTCAAAATTTGTCAGAAAACCACGTTTTAAGGAAATCCCTCATCGTGCGAAATTATCTTCTTTTTCATAAACAACACGTTGTAACTCGAAAAGCTTTGGTGTTGCGTGTATGTCTAAGCGTGTAGCCCAAAAGAGAACGCACAGGAGACGTTACCCTCAAAAGAATATGTAAGAATACCATGTTATAAGGAAATACAGTGTTGCAGAGTAAAGACAAATAAGTACGTATTGGAAAACTTTACGAGCAGAAGTAACACATCTTAAAAAATTAGCTTGTATCTCCGAAACAACACGTTGTAACTCGAAAAGATTTGGTGTGCCGTGTACGTCTAAATGTGTAGCCTCAAAAGAGAACCCACAGGAGAATTTTCTTTCTTCAAAATTTTTCAGAAAACCACGTTTTAAGGAAATCCCGCATCGTGCGAAATCATCTTCTTTTTCCTAAGGCACAGGAGAGTTTTCTCTTGAAAGAATATGTAAGAATACCACGTTATAAGGAAATACAATTTTGCAGAGTAAAGACAAAAAAGTACATATTGGAAACACTTTACAAGAAGACATAACACATCGTAAAAAATTAGCTTATATCTCCTAAACAACACGTTGTAACTCGAAAAGATTTGGTGTGACGTGTACGTCTAAGCGTGTAGCCTCAAAAGGGAACCCACAAGAGAATTTTCTTTCATCAAAATTTGTCAGTAACCACGTTTTAAGGATATATCGCATCGTGCGAAATTATCTTGTTTTTCCTAAATAACATGTTATAACTCAAAAATCTTTGGTGTTGCGTGTATGTCTAAGTGTGTAACCTCAAAAGAGAACGCACAGGATAGTTTTCTCTAGAAAGAATATGTAAGAATACCACGTTATAAGGAAATACAATGTTGCAGAGTAAAGACAAATACGTACGTATTGGAAACACTTTCCGAGAAGAATAAACGTATCGTAAAAAATTAGCTTGAAACTCCTAAACAACACGTTGTAACTCGAAAAGATTTGGTGTGGCATGTACGTCTAAACGTGTAGCCTCAAAAGAGAACCTACAGGAGAATTTCATTTCTTCAAAAATTTTCAGAAAATCACGTTTTAAGGAAATCCCGCATCGTGCGAAATCATCTTCTTTTTCCTAAACAACATGTTGTAACTCGAAAAGCTTTGGTGTTGCGTGTATGTGCAAGCGTGGAGCCTCAAAAGAGAAGGCAAAGGATAGTTTTCTCTCGAAAGAATATGTAAGAATACCACGTTATAAGGAAATACAATTTTGCAGAGTAAAGACAAATAAGTACATATTGGAAACACTTTACGAGAAGAAATAACGCATCGTTCAAAATTACCTTGTATCTCCTAAACAACACGTTGTAACTTGAAAAGATTTGGTGTGACGTGTACGTCTAAAAGTGTAGCCTCAAAAGAGAACGCACAGGAGAATTTTATTTCATCAAAATTTGTCAGAAACCACGTTTTAAGGAAATCTCGCATCGTGCGAAATTATCTTGTTTTTCCTAAACAACACGTTGTAACTCGAAAACCTTTGGTGTTGCGTGTATGTCTAAGCGTGTAGCCTCAAAAGAGCACTCACAGGAGAGTTTTCTCTCGAAAGAATATGTAAAAATACCACGTTATAAGGAAGTACAGTGTTGCAGAGTAAAGACAATTAGTATTGGAAACACTTTAAGAGAAGAAATAATGCATCGTACAAAATTAGCTTGTATCTCCTAAACAACACATTGTAACTCGAAAAGATTTGGTGTGGCTCGTACCTCTACATGTGGAGCCTCAAAAGAAAATCCACAGGAGAACTTTCTTTCGTCAACATTTTTCAGACAACCACGTTTTATGGAAATCTCGCATCGTGCGAAATTATCTTGTTTATCCTAAACAGCACATTGTAACTCGAAAAGCTTTGGCGTTGCGTGTATGTCTAAGTGTGTAGCCTCTAAAGAGAATGCACAGTAGAGTTTTCTCTCGAAAGAATATGTAAGAATACCACGTTATAAGGAAATAAAGTGTTGCAGAGTAAAGACAAATACGTACATATTGGAAACACTTTACGAGAAGAAATAACGCATCATACAAAATTAGCTTGTATCTCCTAAACAACACGTGGTAACTCGAAAGGAATTGGTGTGGCGTGTACGTCTAAACATGTAGCCTCAAAAGAATACCCACTGAAGAATTTTCTTTCGTCAAAATTTTTCAGAAAACTACGTTTTAAGGAAATCCTGCATCGTGCGAAATTATCTTGTTTTTCATTAACAACACGTTGTAACTCGAAAAGGTTTGGTGTTGCCTCTTTGTCTAAGTGTGTAGCCGCAAAAGTGAAAGCACGGGATAGTTTTCTCTCGAAAGAATATGTAAGACTACCAAGTTATAAGGAAATACAGTGTTGCAGAGTAAAGACAAATATGTAAGTCTTGGAAACACTTTATGAGAATAATTAACACATCCTACAAAATTAGCTTGTATCTCCGAAACAACACGTTGTAACTCGAAAAGATTTGGTGTGGCATGTTCGTCTAAACGTGTAGCCTCAAAAGGGAACCCACAGGAGAATTTTCTTTCGTCAAAATTTTTCAGAAAACCACACTTCAAGGAAATCCCGCATCGTGCGAAATCATCTACTTTTTCCTAAACAACATGTTGTAACTCGAAAAGCTTTGGTGTTGCGTGTATGTGTAAGCGTGTAGCCTCAAAAGAGAAGGCACAGGAGAGTTTTTTCTTGAAAGATTATGTAAGAATACCACGTTATAAGGAAATACAATTTTGCAGAGTAAAGACAAATAAGTACATATTGGAAACCCTTTACGAGAAGAAATAACACATCGTACAAAATTAGCTTGTATCTCCTAAACAACACGTTGTAACTCGAAAAGATTTGGTGTGACATGTACGTCTAAAGGTGTAGCCTCAACAGAGAACCCACAAGAGAATTTTCTTTCATCAAATTTTGTCAGAAACCAGGTTTTAAGGAAATCTCGCATCGTGCGAAATTATCTTGTTTTTCCTAAACAACACGTTGTAACTCGAAAAGCTTTGGTGTTGCGTGTGTGTCTAAGCGTGTAACCTCAAAAGAGAACGCACAGGATAGTTTTATCTCGCAAGAATATGTAAGAATACCACGTTATAAGGAAATACAATGTTGCAGAGTAAAGACAAATACGTACTGGAAACACTTTACGAGACGAATTAACGCATCGAAAAAAATTAGCTTGTATCTCCTAAACAACACATTGTAACTCGAAAAGATTTGGTATGGCATGTACGTCTAAACGTGTAGCCTCGAAAGAGAACCCACAGGAGAATTTTCTTTCTTCAAAATTTTTCAGAAAACCACGTTTTAAGGAAATCCCGCATCATGCGAAATCATCTTCTTTTTCCTAAATAACATGTTGTAACTCGAAAAGCTTTGGTGTTGCGTGTATGTGTAAGTGAGGAGCCTCAAAAGAGAAGGCACAGGAAAGTTTTCTCTCGAAAGAATATGCAAGAATACCACGTTATAAGGAAATACAATTTTGCAGAGTAAAGACAAATAAGTACTTATTGGAAACACTTTATGAGAAGAAATAACGCATCGTATAAAATTAGCTTGTATCTCCTAAACAACACGTTGTAACTTGAAAAGATTTGGTGTGACGTGTATGTCTCAACGTGTAGCCACAAAAGGGAACCCATGAAGATCCAGAAATGAAACCACACACCTATGGCCACTTGATCCTCGACAAAGAGGCTGAAAACATCCAATGGAAAAAAGATAGCCTTTTCAACAAATGGTGCTGGTTCAACTGGAGGTCAGCATGCAGAAGAATGCGAATTGATCCATCCTTGTCTCCTTGTACTAAGCTCAAATCCAAATGGATCAAGGACCTCCACATAAAGCCAGACACTCTGAAGCTAATAGAAAAGAAACTGGGGAAGACCGTTGAGGACATCGGTACAGGGAGAAAGTTTCTGAACAGAACACCAATAGCGTATGCTCTAAGAGCAAGAATTGACAAATGGGACCTCATAAAGTTACAAAGTTTCTGTAAGGCAAAGGACACCATCAAGAGGACAAATCGGCAACCAACAAATTGGGAAAAGATCTTCACCAATCCTACATCAGATAGAGGGCTAATATCCAATATATATAAAGAACTCAAGAAGTTAGACTCCAGAAAACCGAACAATCCAATTAAAAAATGGGGTACAGAGTTAAACAAAGAATTCACACCTGAAGAACTTCGGATGGCGGAGAAGCATCTTAAAAAATGCTCAACTTCATTAGTCATTAGGGAAATGCAAATCAAAACAACCCTGAGATTTCATCTTACACCAGTCAGAATGGCTAAGATTAAAAATTCAGGAGACAGCAGGTGTTGGAGAGGGTGTGGAGAAAGAGGAACACTCCTCCACTGCTGGTGGGACTGCAAATTGGTACAACCACTCTGGAAATCAGTCTGGCGGTTCCTCCGAAAACTGGGCACCTCACTTCCAGAAGATCCTGCTATACCACTCCTGGGCATATACCCAGAGGATTCCCCACCATATAATAAGGATACATGCTCTACTATGTTCATAGCAGCCCTATTTATAATTGCCAGATACTGGAAAGAACCCAGGTATCCCTCAACAGAAGAGAGGATACAAAAAATGTGGTATATCTACACAATGGAGTACTATTCAGCCATTAGAAACAATGAATTCATGAAATTCTTAGGCAAATGGATGGAGCTAGAGAACATCATACTAAGTGAGGTAACCCAGACTCAAAAGGTGAATCATGGTATGCACTCACTAATATGTGGTTATTAACCTAGAAAACTGGAATACCGAAAACATAATCCACACATCAAATGAGGTACAAGGAGAAAGGAGGACTGGCCCCTGGTTCTGGAGAGACTCAGTGAAACAGTATTCAGCAAAACCAGAACAGGGAAGTGGGAAGGGGTAGGTGGGAGGACAGGGAAAGAGAAGGGGACTTAAGGGACTTTCGGGGAGTGGGGGGCTAGAAAAGGGGAAATCATTTGAAATGTAAATAAATTATATCGAATAAAAAAAAAGAAAAAAAAAAGAGAACCCACAGGAGAACTTTCTTTCGTCAAATTTTTTCAGAAAACCACGTTTTATGGAAATCTCGCATCGTGCGAAATTATCTTGTTTTTCCTAAACAACACGTTGTAACTCGAAAAGCTTTGGCGTTGCGTGTATGTCTAAGCGTGTAGCCCAAAAGAGAATGCACAGGAGAGTTTTCCCTCGAAAGAATATGTAAGAATACCACGTTATAAGGAAATACAGTGTTGCAGAGTAAAGACAATTAAGTACATATTGGAAACACTTTACGAGAAGAAATAACGCATCGTACAAAATTAACTTGTATCTCCTAAACAACACGTTGTAACTCGAAAAGCTTTGGTGTTGCGTGTATGTCTAAGCGTGTAGCCTCAAAATAGAACTCACAGGAGAGTTTTCTCTTGAAAGAATATGTAAGAATACCACATTATAAGGAAATACAGTGTTGTAGAGTAAAGACAAATGCTTATGTATTGGAAACACTTTACAAGAAGAAATAACGCATCGTAAAAAATTTGCTTGTATCTCCTAAACAACAAGTTGTAACTCAAAAAGATTTGGTGTGGCATGTACATCTAAACCTGTAGCCTCAAAAGACAATGCACAGGAAAACTTTCTTTCGTCAAAATTTGTCAGAAAACCACGTTTTAAGGATATCTGCATCGTGCAAAATTATCTTGTTTTTCCTAAACAACACGTTGTAACTCGAAAAGCTTTGGTGTTGCGTGTATGTGTGACCATGTCGCCTCTAAAGAGAATGCACAGGCAAGTTTTCTCTCGCAAGAACATGTAAGAATTGAACATTATAAGGAAATACAGTGTTGCAGAGTAAAGACAAATACGTAAGTTTGGAAACACTTTACGAGAAGAAATAAAGCATCGTACAAAATTAGCTTGTATCTCCTAAACAACACGTGGTAACTCGATAGGATTCGGTGTGGCGTGTACCTCTAAACGTGTAGCGTCAAAAGAGTACCCACAGGAGAATTTTCTTTCGTCAAAATTTGTCAGAACACCACGTTTTAAGGAAATCCTGCATCGTGCGAAATTATCTTGTTTTTCATAAACAACACATTGTAACTCGAAAAGCTTTGATGTTGCCTGTATGTCTAAGTGTGTAGCCTCAAAAGGGAACGCACAGGATAGTTTTCTATCGAAAGAATATGTAAGAATACCACGTTATAAGGATATACAATGTTGCAGAGTAAAGACAAATACGTATGTGTTGGAAACACTTTACGAGAAGAATAAACACATCATAAAAAATTAGCTTGTATCTCCTAAACAACACGTTGTAACTCGACAAGATTTGGTGTGGCATGTACGTCTAAACGTGTAGCCTCAAAAGAGAACCCACAGGAGAATTTTCTTTTGTCAAAATTTTTCAGAAAACGACGTTTTAAGGAAATCCCGCATCATGCGAAATCATCTTCTTTTTCCTAAACAACATGTTGTAACTCGAAAAGCTTTGGTGTTGCGTGTATGTGTAAGTGTGGAGCCTCAAAAGAGAAAGCACAGGAGAGTTTTCTCTCGAAAGAATATGCAAGAATACCACGTTATAAGGAAATACAATTTTGCAGAGTAAAGAAAATAAGTACTTATTGGAAACACTTTATGAGAAGAAATAACGCATCATACAAAATTAGCTTGTATCTCCTAAACAACACGTTGTAACTTGAAAAGATTTGGTGTGACGTGTATGTCTCAACGTGTAGCCTCAAAAGAGAACCCACAGGAGAACTTTCTTTCGTCAAATTTTTTCAGAAAACCACGTTTTATGGAAATCTCGCATCGTGCGAAATTATCTTGTTTTTCCTAAACAACACGTTGTAACTCGAAAAGCTTTGGCGTTGCGTGTATGTCTAAGCGTGTAGCCCAAAAGAGAATGCACAGGAGAGTTTTCCCTCAAAAGAATATGTAAGAATACCACGTTATAAGGAAATACAGTGTTGCAGAGTAAAGACAATTAAGTACATATTGGAAACACTTTATGAGAAGAAATAACGCATCGTATAATATTAACTTGTATCTCCTAAACAACACGTTGTAACTCGAAAAGCTTTGGTGTTGCGTGTATGTCTAAGCGTGTAGCCTCAAAAGAGAACTCACAGGAGAGTTTTCTCTTGAAAGAATATGTAAGAATACCACGTTATAAGGAAATACAGTGTTGTAGAGTAAAGACAAATACTTATGTATTGGAAACACTTTACAAGAAGAAATAACGCATCGTAAAAAATTTGCTTGTATCTCCTAAACAACAGGTTGTACCTCAAAAAAATTTGGTGTGGCATGTATGTCTAAACCTGTAGCCTCAAAAGACAATGCACAGGAGAACTTTCTTTCGTCAAAATTTGTCAGAAAACCACGTTTTAAGGATATCTGCATCGTGCAAAATTATCTTGTTTTTCCTAAACAACATGTTGTAACTCGAAAAGCTTTGGTGTTGCGTGTATGTGTGAGCATGTAGCCTCTAAAGAGAATGCACAGGAAAGTTTTCTCTCGCAAGAACATGTAAGAATTCAACATTATAAGGAAATACAGTGTTGCAGAGTAAAGACAAATACGTAAGTTTGGAAACACTTACGAGAAGAAATAAAGCATCGTACAAAATTAGCTTGTATCTCCTAAACAACACGTAGTAACTCGATAGGATTTGGTGTGGCGTGTACCTCTAAACGTGTAGCCTCAAAAGAGTACCCACAGGAGAATTTTCTTTTGTCAAAATTTGTCAGAACACCACGTTTTAAGGAAATCCCGCATCGTGTGAAATTATCTTGTTTTTCATAAACAACACGTTGTAACTCGAAAAGCTTTGATGTTGCCTGTATGTCTAAGTGTGTAGCCTCAAAAGGGAACGCACAGGATAGTTTTCTATCGAAAGAATATGTAAGAATACCACGTTATAAGGATATACAATGTTGCAGAGTAAAGACAAATACGTATATGTTGGAAACACTTTACGAGAAGAATAAACACATGGTAAAAAATTAGCTTGTATCTCCTAAACAACACGTTGTAACTCAACAAGATTTGGTGTGGCATGTACGTCTAAACGTGTAGCCTCAAAAGAGAACCCACAGGAGAATTTTCTTTTGTCAATATTTTTCAGAAAACCACGTTTTAAGGAAATCCCGCATCATGCGAAATCATCTTCTTTTTCCTAAACAACATGTTGTAACTCGAAAAGCTTTGGTGTTGCGTGTATGTGTAAGTGTGGAGCCTCAAAAGAGAAGGCACAGGAGAGTTTTCTCTCGAAAGAATATGCAAGAATACCACGTTATAATGAAATACAATTTTGCAGAGTGAAGACAAATAAGTACTTATTGGAAACACTTTATGAGAAAAAATAACGCATCGTAAAAAATTAGCTTGTACCTCCTAAACAACACGTTGTAACTCGAAAAGATTTGGTGTGACGTGTACGTCTAAACATGTAGCCTCAAAAGAGAACCCACAGGAGAACTTTCTTTCGTCAAAATTTTTCAGAAAACCACGTTTTATGGAAATCTCGCATCGTGCGAAATTATCTTGTTTTTCCTAAACAACACGTTGTAACTCGAAAAGCTTTGGCATTGTGTGTATGTCTAAGTGTGTAGCCCAAAAGAGAACGCACAGGAGAGTTTTCCCTCGAAAGAATATGTAAGAATACCACGTTATAAGGAAATACAGTGTTGCAGAGTAAAGACAATTAAGTACATATTGGACACACTTTACAAGAAGAAATAACGCATCGAACAAAATTTGCTTGTATCTCCTAAACAACAAGTTGTAACTCGAAAAGATTTGGTGTGGCGTGTACGTCTAAACCTGTAGCCTCAAAAGACAATGCACAGGAGAACTTTCTTTAGTCAAAATTTGTCAGAAAACCACGTTTTAATGATATCCCGCATCGTGCAAAATTATCTTGTTTTTCCTAAACAACACGTTGTAACTCGAAAAGCTTTGGTGTTGCGTGTATATCTAAGCGTGTAGCTTCTAAAGAGAATGCACAGGAGAGTTTTCTCTCGAAAGAACATGTAAGAATACAATGTTAAAAGGAAATACAGTGTTGCAGAGTAAAGACAAATATGTACATATTGGAAACTCTTTACAAGAAGAAATAACGCATCGTAGAAAATTAGCTTTTATCTCCTAAACAACACGTGGTAATTCGAAAGGATTTGGTGTGGCGTGCACGTCTAAACGTGTAGCCTCAAAAGAGAACCCACAGGAGAATTTTCTTTAGTCAAAATTTGTCAGAACACCAAGTTTTAAGGAAATCCCGCATCGTGCGAAATTATCTTGTTTTTCATAAACAACACGTTGTAACTTGAAAAGCTTTGGTGTTGCCTGTATGTCTAAGTGTGTAGCCTCAAAAGGGAAGGCACAGGATAGTTTTCTCTCGAAAGAATGTGTAAGAATACCACGTTATAAGGAAATACAGTGTTGCAGAGTAAAGACAAATACGTACGTATTGGAAACACTTTAGGAGAAGAAATAAAGCATCGTACAAAATTAGCTTGTATCTCCTAAACAACACGTGGCAACTCGAAAGGATTAGGTGTGGCGTGCACATCTAAACGTGAAGCTTCAAAAGAGAACCAACAGAATAATTTTCGTTCATCAAAATTTGTCAGAAGACCATGTTTTAAGGAAATCAGGCATCGTGCGAAATTATCTTGTTTTTTATAAACAACACGTTGTAACTCAAAAAGCTTTGGTGTTGCCAGTATGTCTAAGTGTTTAGCCTCAAAAGGGAATGCACAGAATAGTTTTCTCTCGAAAGAATATGTAAGAATACCACGTTATAAGGAAATACAGTGTTGCAGAGTAAAGACAAATACGTACGTATTGGAAACACTTTATGAGAATTAACGCATTATAAAAAAAAATTAGCTTGTATGTCCTAAACAACACGTTGTAACTCGAAAAGATTTGGTGTGACGTGTACGTCTAAATATGTAGCCTCAAAAGAGAACCCACAGGAGAATTTTCTTTCGTCAAAATTTTTCAGAAAACCAGGTTTTTAGGAAATACTGCATCGTGCGAAATCATCTTCTTTTTCCTAATCAACATGTTGTAACTCGAAAAGCTTTGGTGTTGCGTGTTTGTCTAATCGTGTAGCCTCAAAAGAGAATGCACAGGAGAATTATCCCTCGAAAGAATATGTAAGAATACCATGTTATAAGGAAATACAGTGTTGCAGAGTATAGACAAATATGTATGTATGGGAAACACTTTATGCGAAGAAATAGTGCATCGTACAATATTTGCTTGTATCTCATAAACAACACGTTGTATCTCAAAATTATTTGGTGTGGCTCGTACGGCTACACGTGTAGCCTCAAAAGAGAACCCACAGGAGAACTTTCTTTCGTCAAAATTTGTCAGAAAACCACGTTTTAAGGAAATCCCGCATCGTGCAAAATTATCTTGTTTTTCCTAAACAACACGTTGTAACTCGAAAAGCTTTGGTGTTGCGTGTATGTCTGAGCATGTAGCCTCTAAAGAGAATGCACAGGAGAGTTTTCTCTCGAAAGAACATGTAAGAATACAACGTTATAAGGAAATACAGTGTTGCAGAGTAAAGACAAATACATACGTATTGGAACCACTTTACGAAAAGAAATAACGCATCATACAAAATTAGCTTGTATCTCTTAAACAACACGTGGTAACTCGAAAGGATTTGGTGTGGCGTGCACGTCTAAACGTGTAGCCTCAAAAGAGAAGCCACAGGAGAATTTTCTTTCGTCAAAATTTGTCAGAAAACCACGTTTTAAGGAAATCCCGCATCGTGCAAAATTATCTTGTTTTCCATAAACAACACGTTGTAACTCGAAAAGCTTTGGTGTTGCCTGTATGTCTAAGTGTGTAGCCTCAAAAGGGAACGCACAGGATAGTTTTCCCTCGAAGGAATATGTAAGAATACCACGTTATAAGGAAATATAATGTTGCAGTGTAAAGACAAACATGTACTTATTGGAAACACTTTACGAGAAGAATTAACGCATCGTAAAAAAATTAGCTTATATCTCCTAAACAACACGTTGTAATTCGAAAAGATTTGGTGTGGCTCGTACCTCTACACGAGTAGCCACAAAAGAGAACCCACAGGAGAACTTTCTTTCGTCAAAATTTTTCAGAAAACCACGTTTTATGGAAATCTCGCATCGTGCTAAATTATCTTGTTTTTCCTAAACAACACATTGTAACTCTAAAAGCTTTGGCGTAGCGTGTTTGTCTAAGCGTGTCCCCCCAAAAGAGAACGCACAGGAGAGTTTTCCCTCGAAATAATATGTAAGAATACTATGTTATAAGGAAATACAGTGTTGCAGATTAAAGACAAATAAGTACGTATTGGAAACACTTTACGAGAAGAAATAATGCATCGTACAAAATTAGCTTGTATCTCCTAAACAACACGTGGTAACTCGAAAGGATTTGGTGTGGCGTGTACGTCTAAACGTGTAGCCTCAAAGGAGAACCCACAGGAGAATTTTCTTTATTCAAAATTTTTCAGAAAACCACGTTTTAAGGAAATCCCGCATCGTGCGAAATCATCTTCTTTTTCCTAAACAACATGTTGTAACTCGAAAAGCTATGGTGTTGCGTGTATGTGTAAGCGTGGAGCCTCAAAAGAGAAGGCACTGGAGAGTATTCTCTCGAAAGAATATGTAAGAATTCCACGTTATATGGAAATACAATTTTGCAGATAAAGACCAATAAGTACATATTGGAAACACTTTACGAGAAGAAATAATGCATCTTACAAAATTATCTTGTATCTCCTAAACAACACGTTGTAACTCAAAAAGATTTGGTGTGACGTGTACGTCTAAAAGTGTAGCCTCAAACGAGAACCCACAGGAGAATTTTCTTTCATCAAAATTTGTCAGAAACCACGTTTTAAGGAAGTGTCGCATCGTGCGAAATTATCTTGTTTTTCCTAAACAACACGTTGTAACTCGAAAAGCTTTGGTGTTGCGTGTATGTCTACGCGTGTAGCCTCAAAAGAGAACGCACAGGAGAGTTTTCTCTCGAAAGAATATGTAAGAATACTACGTTATAAGGAAATACAGTGTTGCAGAGTAAAGACAACTACGTACGTATTGGAAACACTTTAAGAGAAGAAATATCGCATCCTAGAAAATTAGCTTGTATCTCCTAAACAACACGTAGTAACTCGAAAAGATTTGGTGTGGCTCGTACCTCTACACGTGCAGCCTCAATAGAGAACCCACAGGAGAACTTTGTTTTGTCAAAATTTTTCAGAAATCCACGTTTAATGGAAATCTCGTATCGTGCGAAATTATCTTGTTTTTCCTAAACAACACGTTGTGACTCCAAAAGCTTTGGCGTTGCGTGTTTGTCTAAGCGTGTAACCTCAAAAGAGAATGCACAGGATTGTTTTCCCTCGAAAGAATATGTAAGAATACCATGTTATAAGGAAATACAGTGTTGCAGAGTAAAGACAAATAAGTACGTATTGGAAACACTATATGAGAAGAAATAACGCATTGTACAATATTTGCTTGTATCTCCTAAACAACACGTTGTAACTCAAAAATATTTCGTGTGGCTCGTATGTCTACACATTTAGCCTCAAAAGAGAACACACAGGAGAACTTTCTTTCTTCAAAATTTGTCAGAAAACCACGTTTTAAGGAAATCCCGCATCGTGCAAAATTATCTTGTTTTTCCTAAACAACACGTTGTAACTCGAAAAGCTTTGGTGTTGCGTGTATGTCTGAGCATGTAGCCTCTAAAGAGAATGCACAGGAGAGTTTTCTCTCGAAAGAACATGAAAGAATACAACGTTATAAGGAAATACAGTGTTGCAGAGTAAAGACAAATACGTACATATTGGAAACACTTTACGAGAAGAAATAACGCATCATACAAAATTAGCTTGTATCTCCTAAACAACACGTGGTAACTCGAAAGGATTTGGTGTGGCGTGTACATCTAAACGTGTAGCCTCAAAAGAGAACCCACAGGAGAATTTTCTTTCGTCAAAATTTGTCAGAAAACCACGTTTTATGGAAATCTCGCATCATGCCAAATTATCTTGTTTTTCCTAAACAACACATTGTAACTCGAAAAACTTTGGCGTTGCATGTTTGTCTAAGCGTGTAGCCTCAAAAGAGAATGCACAGGAGAGTTTTTCCTCGAAATAATATGTAAGAATACCACGTTATAAGGAAATACAGTGTTGCAGAGTAAAGACAAATAAGTACGTATCGGAAACACTTTACAAGAAGAAATAACGCATCGTACAAAATTAGCTTGTATCTCCTAAACAACACGTGGTAACTCGAAAGGATTTGGTGTGGCATGTACGTCTAAATGTGTAGCCTCAAAAGAGAACCCACAGGAGAATTTTCTTACTTCAAAATTTTTCAGAACACCTCGTTTTAAGGAAATGCCACATCGTGCGAAATCATCTTCTTTTTCCTAAACAACATGTTGTAACTCGAAAAGCTTTGGTGTTGCGTGTATGTGTAAACGTGTAGCCTCAAAAGAGAAGGCACAGGAGAATTTTCTCTCGAAAGAATATGTAAGAATATCACGTTATAAGGATATACAATTTTGCAGAGTAAAGACAAATAAGTACATATTGGAAACACTATACGAGAAGAAATAACGCATCGTAAAAAATTAGCTTGTATCTCCTAAACAACACGTTGTAACTCGAAAAGATTTTGTGTGACGTGTAAGTCTAAAAGTGTAGCCTCAAACGAGAACCGACAGGAGAATCTTCTTTCATCAAAATTTGTCAGAAACCACGTTTTAAGGAAATCTCACATCGTACGAAATTATCTTGTTTTTCCTAAACAACACGTTGTAACTCGAAAAGCTTTTGTGTTGTGTGTATGTGTAAGCGTGTAGCCTCAAAAGAGAAGGCACAGGAGAATTTTCTATCGAAAGAAGATGTAAGAATATCACGTTATAAGGAAATACAATTTTGCAGAGTAAAGACAAATAAGTACATATTGGAAACACTTTACGAGAAGAAATAACGCATCGTACAAAATTAGCTTGTATCTCCTAAACAACACGTTGTAACTCGAAAAGATTTGGTGTGACGTGTAAGTCTAAAAGTGAAGCCTCAAACGAGAACCCACAGGAGAATCTTCTTTCATCAAAATTTGTCAGAAACCACGTTTTAAGGAAATCTCACATCGTACGAAATTATCTTGTTTTTCCTAAACAACACGTTGTAACTCGAAAAGCTTTTGTGTTGCGTGTATGTGTCAGCGTGTAGCCTCAAAAGAGAAGGCACAGGAGAATTTTCTCTCGAAAGAAGGTGTAAGAATATCACGTTATAAGGAAATACAATTTTGCAGAGTAAAGACAAATAAGTACATATTGGAAACACTTTACGAGAAGAAATAATGCATCGTACAAAATTAGCTTGTATCTCCTAAACAACACGTTGTAACTGGAAAAGATTTGGTGTGACGTGTAATTCTAAAAGTGTAGCCTCAAAAGAGAACCCACAGGAGAATCTTCTTTCATCAAAATTTGTCAGAAACCAAGTTTTAAGGAAATCTCGCATCGTACGAAATTATCTTGTTTTTCCTAAACAACACGTTGTAACTCGAAAAGCTTTGGTGTTGCGTGTATGTCTAAGCCTGTAGCCTCAAAAGAGAGCACACAGGAGAGTTTTCGCTCGAAAGAATATGTAAGAATACCACGTTATAAGGAAATACAGTGTTGCAGAGTAAAGACAAATACTATTGGAAACACTTTAAGAGAAGAAATAAGGCAACGTAAAAAATTAGCTTGTATCTCCTAAACAACAAGTTGTAACTCGAAAAGATTTGGTGTGACTCGTACCTCTACACATGTAGTCTCAAAAGAGAACCCACAGGAGAACTTTGTTTCGTCAAAATTTTTCAGAAAACCACGTTTTATGGAAATCTCGCATCCTGTGAAATTATCTTGTTTTTCCTAAACAACACATTGTAACTCGAAAAGCTTTGGCGTTGCGTGTATGTCTAAGCGTATGGCCTCTAAAGAGAACGCACAGGAGAGTTTTCTCTTGAAAGAATATGTAAGAATACAACGTTATAAGGAAATACAGTGTTGCAGAGTAAAGACAAATACGTACTTATTGGAAACACTTTACGAGAAGAAATAACGAATCATACAAAATTAGCTTGTATCTCCTAAACAACACGTGGTAAATCGAAAGGATTTGGTGTGGCCTGTACGTCTAAACGTGTAGCCTCAAAAGAGAACCCACTGAAGAATTATCTTTCGTCAAAATGTTTCAGAAAACTACGTTTTAAGGAAATCCCGCATCGTGCGAAATTATCTTGTTTTTCATAAACAACGCGTTGTAACTCGAAAAGTTTTGGTGTTGCCTGTATGTCTAAGTGTGTAGCCTAAAAAGGGAACGCACAGGATAGTTTTCTCTCGTAAGAATATATAAGAATACCACGTTATAAGGAAATACAGTGTTGCAGAGTAAAGACAAGTACTTACATATTGGAAACACTTTACGAGAAGAAGTAACGCATCTTACAAAATTATGCTTGTATCTCCGAAACAACATGTTGTAATTCGAAAAGATTTGGTGTGGCATGTACGTCTAAACGTGTAGCCTCAAAAGAGAACCCACAGGAGAATTTTCTTTCGACAAAATTTTTCAGAAAACCTCGTTTTAAGGAAATCCTGCATCGTGCGAAATCATCTTCTTTTTCCTAAACAACATGTTGTAACTCGAAAAGATTTGGTGTTGCGTGTATGGGTAAGCATGGATCCTCAAAAGAGAAGGCACAGGAGAGTTTTCTCTCGAAAGAATATTTAAGAATACCACGTTATAAGGAAATACAATTTTGCAGAGTAAAGACAAATAAGTACATATTGGAAACACTTTACGAGAAGAAATAACTCATCATACAAAATTAGCTTGTATCTCCTAACAACACCTTGTAACTCGAAAAGATTTGGTGTGAGGTGTACGTTTAAACGTGTAGCCTCAAAAGAGAACCCACAGGAGAACTTTCTTTCATCAAAATTTGTCGGAAACCACGTTTTAAGGAAATCTCGCATCCTGCGATATTATCTTGTTTTTCCTAAACAACACGTTGTAACTCGAAAAGCTTTGGTGTTGCGTGTGTGTCTAAGCGTGTAACCTCAAAAGAGAACGCACAGGATAGTTTTATCTCGAAAGAATATGTAAGAATACCACGTTATAAGGAAATACAGTGTAGCAGAGTAAAGACAAATACGTACGTACTGGAAACACTTTATGAGAGAAATAACGCATCTTGCAAAATTAGCTTGTAGGTCCTAAACAACATGTTGTAACTCGAAAAGATTTGGTGTGGCGTGTACGTCTAAACGTGTATCCTCAAAAGAGAACCCACAGGAGAGTTTTCTTTCGTCAAAATTTGTCAGAAAACCACGTTTTAAGGAAATTCCGCATCGTGCGAAATTATCTTGTTTTCCTAAACAACACGTTGTAACTCGAAAAGCTTTGGTGTTGCGTGTATGTCTAAGTGTGTAGCCTCTAAAGGGAATGCAAGGAGAGTTTTCTTTCGAAAGAATATGTAAGAATACCACGTTATAAGGAAATACAGTGTTGCAGAGTAAAGACAAATACGTACATATTGTAAACACTTTAAGAGAAGAAATAAAAATTCGTACAAAATTATCTCCTAGCAACACCTTGTAACTCGAAAAGATTTGGTGTGAGGTGTACGTTTAAACGTGTAGCCTCAAAAGAGAACCCACAGGAGAATTTTCTTTCATCAAAATTTGTCGGAAACCACGTTTTAAGGAAATCTCACATCCTGCGATATTATCTTGTTTTTCCTAAACAACACGTTGTAACTCGAAAAGCTTTGGTGTTGCATGTATGTCTAAGCTTGTAGCTTCAAAAGAGAACGAACAGGAGAGTTTTCTCTCGAAAGAATATGTAAGAATACCACGTTATAAGGAAATACAGTGTTGCAGAGTAAAGACAAATACGTACCTATTGGAAACTCTTTAAGAGAAGTAAGTTACAACGTGTTGTTTAGGAACTAGAAGCTAATTTTGTAAGATGCGTTATTTCTTCTCTAAAGTGTTTCCAATACGTACGTATTTGCCTTTAGTCTGCAACACTGTATTTCCTTATAACGTGGTATTCTTATATCTTCTTTCGAGAGAAAACTCTCCTGTGTGTCCTCTTTTGAGGCTACACACTTAGACATACACGCAACACCAAAGCTTTTCGCGTTAAAACGTGTTGTTTAGGAAAAACAAGATAATTTCGCACGATTAGGAATTTCCTTAATACGTGGTTTTCTGACAAATTTTGACCAAAGAAAATTCTACTATGGGTTCTCTTTTGAGACTACACGTTTAGACGTACAGGCCACACCAAACCTTTTTAAGTTACAACGTGTTGGTTAGGAGATACAAGCTAATTTTGTACGATGCGTTATTTCTTCTCGTAAAGTTTTTCCAATAAGTAAGTATTTGTCTTTACTCAGCAACACTGTATTTCCTTATAACATGGTATTCTTACATATTTTTTCGAGAGAAAACTCTCCTGTGCATTCCCATTTGAGGCTACACGCTTAGACATACAAGCAACAGCAAAGCTTTTCGAGTTACAACGTGTTATTTAGGAAGAACAAGATAATTTCTCACGATGCGGGATTTCCATAAAACGTGGTTTTCTGACAAATTTTGAAGAAAGAAAATTGTCCTGTGGGTTCTCTTTTGAGGCTACACGTTTAGACATACACGCGACACCAAATCTTTTTGAGTTCCAACTTGTTGTTTAGGAGATACAAGCTAATTTTTTTACGATGCGTTATTTCGTCTCGTAATGTTTAAGTGTTTCCAATACGTATGTATTTGCCTTTATTCTGCAACACTGTATTTCCTTATAATGTGGTATTCCTACATATGCTTTCGGGAGAAAACTCCCCTGTGCATTCTCTTTTGAGGCTACACCTTAGACGTACACGCCACACCAAATCTTTTTGAGTTACAACTTGTTGTTTAGGAGATACAAGCTAATTTTATTACGATGAATTATTTCTTCTCGTAAAGTTTAAGTGTTTCCAATACGTATGTATTTGCCTCTACTCTGCAACACTGTAGTTCCTTATAACGTGATATTCTTACAAATTCTTTCGAGAGAAAACTCTCCTGTGCGTTCTCTTTGGAGGCTACACGCTTAGACATTCACGCAACACCAAAGCTTTTCGAGTTACAACGTGTTGTTTAAGAAAAACAAGATAATTTCGCATGATGCGGGATTTCCATAAAACGTGGTTTTCTGACAAATTTTGACGAAAGAAAATTCTTCTGTGGGTTCTTTTTTGAGGCTGCACGTTTAGACGTACACGCCACACCAAATCCTTTACTCTGCAACACTGTATTCCCTTATAACGTGGTATTCTTACATATTCTTTCGAGAGAAAACTCTCCTGTGCGTTCTCTTTTGAGGCTACACGCTTAGACATACACGCAACACCAAAGCTTTTTGAGTTGCAACATGTTGTTTCCAATAAGTACATATTTGTCTATACTCTGCAACACTGTATTTCCTAATAACGTGGTATTCTCACATATTCTTTCGAGAGAAAACTATCCTGTGCGTTCTCTTTGGAGGCTACACACTTAGTGTTTCCAATAAGTATGTATTTGTCTTTACTCTGCAACATTGTATTTCCTTATAACGTGGTATTCCTACATATTCTTACGGGAGAAAACTCTCCTGTACGTTCTCTTTTGAGGCTACACCCTTAGACATATATGCAACATCAAAGCTTTTCGAGTTACAACATGTTGTTTAGGAAAAACAAGATAATTTCGCACGATGCAGGATTTCCTTAAAACGTGGTTTTCTGACAAATTTTGACGAAAGAAAACCCTCCTGTGGGTTCACCTTTGAGGCTACATGTTTAGTCGTACACGCCACAACAAATCTTTTCGAGTTGCAACGTGTTGTTTAGGAGATACAAGCTAATTTTGCATGATGCGTTATTTCTTCTCGTAAAGTGTTTCCAATAAGTACATATTTGTCTATACTCTGCAACACTGTATTACCTTATAACGTGGTATTCTTACATATTCTTTCGAGAGAAAACTATCCTGTGCGTTCTCTTTGGAGGCTACACGCTTAGACATACACGCACCACCAAAGCTTTTCGAGTTACAACGTGTTGATTAGGAAAAACAGGATAATTTCGCACGATGCGGGATTTCCTTAAAATGTGGTTTTCTGACGAATTTTGACGTAAGAAAATTCTCCTGTGGGTTCTCTTTTGAGGCTACACATTTAGACGTGCACGCCACACCAAATCTTTTTGAGTTACCACGTGTTGTTTAGGAGATACAAGCAAATTTTGTACCATGCATTATTACTTCTCATAATATGTTTCCAATACATATGTATTTGTCTTTACTCTGCAGCAATATATTTCCTTATAACGTGGTATTCTTACATATTCTTTCGAGAGAAAACTCTCCTGTGCATTCTCTTTTGAGGCTACACGCTTACACATACACCCAACACCAAAGCTTTTCGAGTTACAATGTTTTGTTTATGAAAAACAAGATAATTGCGCACGATGCGGGATTTCCTTAAAACGTGGTTTTCTGAAAATTTTGACGAAAGAAAATTCTCCTGTGGGTTCTCTTTTGAGGCTACATGTTTAGACGTACACGCCACACCAAATCTTTTCGAGTTACAACGTGTTGTTTAGGAGATACAAGCTAATTTTGTACGATGCGTTATTTCTTCTCCTAAAGTGTTTCCAATATGTACGTATTTGTCTTTACTCTACAACACTGTATTTCCTTATAACATGGTATTCGTACATATTCTTTCGAGAGAAAACTCTCCTGTGCATTCTCTTTTGAGGCTACACGCTTAGACATACACGCAACACCAAAGCATTTCGAGTTAGAACGTGTTGTTTAGGAAAAACAAGATAATTTCGCACGATGCGGGAATTCCTTAAAACGTGGTTTTCTGACAAATTTTGAGGAAAGAAAATTCTCCTGTGGGTTTTCATTTGAGGCTAAACGTTTAGACGTACACGCCACACCAAATGTTTTCGAGTTACAACGTGTTCTTTAGGAGATACAAGCTAATTTTTTACGATGCTTTATATCTTCTTGTAAAGTTTAAGTGTTTCCAAAAGGAACGTATTTATCTTTAATTTGCCACAATGTATTTCCTTATAACGTGGTATTCTTACATACTCGTTCGAGAGAAATCTCTCCTGTGCGTTCTCTTTTGAGGCTACATGCTTAGACATACACGCAACACCAAAGATTTTCGAGTTACAATGTGTTGTTTAGGAAAAACAAGATAGTTTCGCATGATGCAGGATTTCCTTAATAAGTGGTTTTCTGACAAATTTTGACGAAAGAAAATTCTCCTGTGGGTTCTCTTTTGAGGCTACACGTTTAGACGTACATGCCACACCAAATCTTTTCGAGTTACAACGTGTTGTTTAGGAGATACAAACTAATTTTTTACGATGCGTTATTTCTTCTCATAGAGTGTTTCAAATACATATGTATTTGTCTTTACTCTGCAAAACTGTATTTCCTTATAATGTGGTATTCTTACATGTTCTTTCGAGAGAAAACTCTCCTGTGCGTTCTCTTTGGAGGCTACACGCTTAGACATACACGCAACATCAAAGCTTTTCGAGTTACAACGTGTTGTTTAGGAAAAACAAGATAATTACGCACGATGAGTGATTTCCTTAAAACATGGATTTCTGACAAATTTTACGAACAAAAATTCTCCTGTGGGTTCTCTTTTGAGGCTACACGTTTAGACGTACACACCACACCCAATCTTTTCGAGTTACAATGTGTTGTTTAGGAGATACAAGCTAATTTTGTACGATGCGTTATTTCTTCTCATAAAGTTTTTCCAATAAGTATTTGTCTTTACTCTGCAACACTGTATTTCCTTATAACGTGGTATTCTTACATATTTTTTCGAGAGAAAACTCTCCTGTGCGTTCTCATTTGAGGCTACACGCTGAGACATACACGCAACAGCAAAGCTTTTCGAGTTACAACGTGTTGTTTAGGAAGAACAAGATAATTTCTCACGATGCGGGATTTCCTTAAAACGTGGTTTTCTGACAAATTTTGACGAAAGAAAATTCTCCTGTGGGTTCTCTTTTGAGGCTAAACGTTTAGACGTACACGCCACACCAAATCTTTTTGAGTTGCAACTTTTTGTTTAGGAGATACAAGCTAATTTTTTTACAATGAATTATTTCTTCTCGTAAAGTTTAAGTGTTTCCAATACTTATGTATTTGCCTCTACTCTGCAACACTGTATTTCCTTATAACGTGGTATTCTTACATATTCTTTCGAGAGAAAAGTCTCCTGTGCGTTCTTTTTGGAGGCTACACACTTAGACATTCACGCAACACGAAAGTTTTCGAGGTACAACTTGTTGTTTAGGAAAAACAAGATAATTTCGCATGATGCGGGATTTCCTTAAAATGTGGTTTTCTGACAAATTTGACGAAAGAAAATTCTCCTGTGGGTTCTCTTTTGAGGATTCACGTTTAGACGTACATGCCACACCAAATCCTTTTGTGTTCTAACGTGTTGTTTAGGATATACAAGCTAATTTTGTACTATGTGTTATTTCTTCTAGTAAAGCTTAAGTGTTTCCAATATGTATGTATTTGTCTTTACTCTGCAACACTGTATTTCCTTATAACGTAGTATTCCTACTTTTCTTTCGGGAGAAAACTCTCCCGTGCGTTCTCTTTTGAGGCTACATGTTTAGACGTACACGCCACACCAAATCTTTTTGATTTGCAACTTGTTGTTTAGGAGATACAAGCTAATTTTTTTACAATGAATTATTTCTTCTCGTAGAGTTTAAGTGTTTCCAATACGTATGTATTTGCCTCTACTCTGCAACACTGTATTTCCTTATAACGTGGTATTCTTACATATTCTTTCGAGAGAAAACTCTCCTGTGCGTTCTTTTTGGAGGCTACACACTTAGACATTCATGCAACACGAAAGCTTTTCGAGGTACAACGTGTTGTTTAGGAAAAACAAGATAATTTCGCATGATGCGGGATTTCCTTAAAACGTTGTTTTCTGACAAATTTGACGAAAGAAAATTCTCCTGTGGGTTCTCTTTTGAGGATTCACGTTTAGACGTACACGCCACACCAAATCCTTTTGAGTTCTAACGTGTTGTTTAGGATATACAAGCTAATTTTGTACTATGTGTTATTTCTTCTCGTAAAGCTTAAGTGTTTCCAATATGTATGTATTTGTCTTTACTCTGCAACACTGTATTTCCTTATAACGTGGTATTCCTACATATTCTTTCGGGAGAAAACTCTCCTGTGCGTTTCTTTTGAGGCTACACGCTTAGATATACGCAACACCAAAGCTTTTCGAGTTACAACATGTTGTTTAGGAAAAACAAGATAATTTCGCTGGATGCAGGATTTCCTTAAAACGTGGTTTTCTGACAAATTTTGATGAAAGAAAACTCTCCTGTGGGTTCTCCATTGAGGGTATACGTTTAGTCGTTCACGCCACACCAAATCTTTTCGAGTTACAACGTGTTGTTTAGGAGATACAAGCTAAGTTTGCATGATGTGTTATTTCTTTTCGTAAAGTGTTTCCAATAAGTACATATTTGTCTACACTCTGCAACATTGTATTTCCTTATAACGTGGTATTCTTACATATTCTTTCGAGAGAAAACTATCCCTTGCGTTCTCTTTGGAGGCTACACGCTTAGACATACACGCACCACCAAAGCTTTTCGAGTTACAACGTGTTGATTAGAAAAAACAAGATAATTTCCCACGATGCGGGATTTCCTTAAAAAGTGGTTTTCTGACAAATTTTGACGTAAGAAAATTCTCCTGTGGGTTCTCTTTTGAGGCTACACATTTAGACGTGCACGCCACACCAAATCTTTTTGAGTTACCACGTGTTGTTTAGGAGATACAAGCAAATTTTGTACCATGCATTATTTCTTCTCATAATATGTTTCCAATATGTATGTATTTGTCTTTACTCTGCAGCAATATATTTCCTTTTAACTTGGTATTCTTACAAATTCTTTCGAGAGAAAACTCTCCTGTGCATTCTCTTTTGAGGCTACACGCTTACACATACACCCAACACCAAAGCTTTTCGAGTTACAATGTTTTGTTTATGAAAAACAAGATAATTGCGCACAATGCGGAATTTCCTTAAAACGTGGTTTTCTGACAAATTTTGACGAAAGAAAATTCTCCTGTGGGTTCTCTTTTGAGGCTACATGTTTAGACGTATACGCCACACCAAATCTTTTCGAGTTACAACGTGTTGTTTAGGAGATACAAGCTAATTTTGTACGATGCGTTATTTCTTCTCCTAAAGTGTTTCCAATATGTACGTATTTGTCTTTACTCTACAACACTGTATTTCCTTATAACATGGTATTCGTACATATTCTTTCGAGAGAAAACTCTCCTGTGCATTCTCTTTTGAGGCTACACGCTTAGACATACACGCAACACCAAAGCATTTCGAGTTAGAACGTGTTGTTTAGGAAAAACAAGATAATTTCTCATGATGCGGGAATTCCTTAAAACGTGGTTTTCTGACAAATTTTGAGGAAAGAAAATTCTCCTGTGGGTTTTCATTTGAGGCTAAACGTTTAGACGTACACGCCACACCAAATGTTTTCGAGTTACAACGTGTTCTTTAGGAGATACAAGCTAATTTTTTACGATGCTTTATATCTTCTTGTAAAGTTTAAGTGTTTCCAAAAGGAATGTATTTATCTTTAATTTGCCACAATGTATTTCCTTATAACGTGGTATTCTTACATACTCGATCGAGAGAAATCTATCCTGTGCGTTCTCTTTTGAGGCTACATGCTTAGACATACACGCAACACCAAAGATTTTCGAGTTCCAATGTGTTGTTTAGGAAAAACAAGATAGTTTCGCATGATGCGGGATTTCCTTAATAAGTGGTTTTCTGACAAATTTTGAAGAAAGAAAATTCTCCTGTGCGTTCTCTATTGAGGCTACACGTTTAGACGTATACGCCACACCAAATCCTTTCGAGTTATAACGTGTTGTTTAGGATATACAAGCTAATTTTTTACTATGTGTTATTTCTTCTCGTAAAGCTTAAGTTTTCCAATAAGTATGTATTTGTCTTTACTCTGCAACACTGTATTTCCTTATAACGTGGTATTCCTACATATTCTTTCGGAAGAAAACTCTCCTGTGCGTTCTCTTTGGAGGCTACACGCTTAGACATACACGCAACACCAAAGCTTTTCGAGTTACAACGTGTTGTTTAGGAAAAACAAGATAATTTCGCATGATGCGTGATTTCCCTAAAACGTGGTTTTCTGACAAATATTGATGAAAGAAAATTCTCCTGTGGGTTCTCTTTTGAGGCTACACGTTTAGACATACATGCCACACCAAATCTTGTCGAGTTACAACGTGTTGTTTAGGAGATACAAGCTAATTTTACATGATGCATTATTTCTTCTCCTAAAGTGTTTCCAATAAGTACATATTTGTCTATACTCTGCAACACTGTATTTCCTTATAACGTGGTATTCTTACATATTCTTTCGAGAGAAAACTATCCTGTGCGTTCTCTTTGGAGGCTACACGCTTAGGCATACACGCACCACCAAAGCTTTTCTAGTTACAACATGTTGATTAGGAAAAACAAGATAATTTCGCACGATGCGGGATTTCCTTAAAACGTGGTTTTCTGACAAATTTTGACGTAAGAAAATTCTCCTGTGGGTTCTCTTTTGAGGCTACACGTTGAGATGTACACGCCACACCAAATATTTTTGAGTTACCACGTGTTGTTTCGGAGATACAAGCTAATTTTGTACCATGCGTTATTTCTTCGTTTAATGTGTTTCCAAAACGTATGTATTTGTCTTTACTCTGCAGCAATATGTTTCCTTATAACATGGTAATCTTACATATTCTTTCGAGAGAAAACTCTCCTGTGCATTGTCTTTTGAGGCTACATGCTTAGACATACACGCAACACCAAATCCTTTCGAGTTATAACGTGTTGTTTAGGATATACAAGCTAATTTTGTACTATGTTTTATTTCTTCTCGTAAAGTTTAAGTGTTTCCAATAAGTATTTATTTGTCTTTACTCTGCAACACTGTATTTCCTTATAAAGTGGGATTCCTACATATTCTTTCGGGAGAAAACTCTCCTGTGCGTTCTCTTTGGAGGCTACACGCTTAGACATTCACCCAACACCAAAGCTTTTCGAGTTACAACGTGTTGTTTAGGAAAAACAAGATAATTTCGCATGATGCGGGATTCCCTTAAAACGTGGTTTTCTGAAAAGTGTTGACGAAAGAAAATTCTCCTGTGGGTTCTCTTTTGAGGCTACACGTTTAGATGTACACGCCACACCAAATCCTATCGAGTTATAACCTGTTGTTTAGGATATACAAGCTAATTTTGTACTATGTGTTATTTCTTCTCGTAAAGCTTAACTGTTTCCAATAAGTATGTATTTGTCTTTACTCTGCAACACTGTATTTCCTTATAACGTGGTATTCCTACAAATTCTTTCGGGAGAAAACTCCCCTGTGCGTTCTCTTTTGAGGCTACACTTTTAGACGTACACGCCACACCAAATCTTTTTGAGTTACAACTTGTTGTTTAGGAGATACAAGCTAATTTTTTTACGATGAATTATTTCTTCTCGTAAAGTTTAAGTGTTTCCAATACGTATGTACTTGCCTCTACTCTGCCACACTGTATTTCCTTATAACGTGATATTCTTACATATTCTTTCGAGAGAAAACTCTCCTGTGCGTTCTCTTTGGAGGCTACACGCTTAGACATTCACCCAACACCAAAGCTTTTCGAGTTACAACGTGTTGTTTAGGAAAAACAAGATAATTTCGCATGATGCGGGATTTCCTTAAAACGTTGTTTTCTGACAAATTTTGACGAAAGAAAATTCTCCTGTGGGTTCTCTTTTGAGGCTACACGTTTAGACGTACACGCCACACCAAATCCTTTCGAGTTATAACGTGTTGTTTAGGATATACAAGCTAATTTTGTACTATGTGTTATTTCTTCTCGTAAAGCTTAAGTGTTTCCAATAAGTATGTATTTGTCTTTACTCTGCAACACTGTATTTCCTTATAACGTGGTATTCCTACATATTCTTTCGGAAGAAAACTCTCCTGTGCATTCTCTCTTGAGGCTACATGCTTAGACATACACGCACCACCAAAGCTTTTCGAGTTACAACATGTTGTTTAGGATAAACAAGATAATTTCGCACGATGCGGTATTTCCTTAAAACGTGGTTTTCTGACAAATTTTGACGAAAGAAAACTCTCCTGTGGGTTCTCTTTTGAGGCTACACGTTTAGACATACATGCCACACCAAATCTTGTCGAGTTACAACGTGTTGTTTAGGAGATACAAGCTAATTTTACATGATGCGTTATTTTTCTCCTAAAGTGTTTCCAATAAGTACATATTTGTCTATACTCTGCAACAATGTATTTCCTTATAACGTGGTATTCTTACATATTCTTTCGAGAGAAAACTATCCTGTGCGTTCTCTTTGGAGGCTACACGCTTAGACATACACGCACCACCAAAGCTTTTCGAGTTACAACGTGTTGATTAGGAAAAACAAGATAATTTCGCACGATGCGGGATTTCCTTAAAACGTGGTTATCTGACAAATTTTGACGTAAGAATATTCTCCTGTGGGTTCTCTTTTGAGGCTACACGTTTAGATGTACACGCCACACCAAATATTTTTGAGTTACCACGTGTTGTTTCGGAGATACAAGCTAATTTTGTACCATGCGTTATTTCTTCTCTTAATGTGTTTCCAAAACGTATGTATTTGTCTTTACTCTGCAGCAATATGTTTCCTTATAACATGGTATTCTTACATATTCTTTCGAGAAAAAACTCTCCTGTGCATTCTCTTTTGAGGCTACATGCTTAGACATACATGCAACACCAAATCCTTTCGAGTTATAACGTGTTGTTTAGGATATACAAGCTAATTTTTTACTATGTTTTATTTCTTCTCGTAAAGTTTAAGTGTTTCCAATAAGTATTTATTTGTCTTTACTCTGCAACACTGTATTTCCTTATAACGTGGTATTCCTATATATTCTTTAGGGAGAAAACTCTCCTGTGCGTTCTCTTTTGAGGCTACACGCTTAGACATATACGCAACACCAAAGCTTTTCGAGTTACAACATGTTGTTTAGGAAAAACAAGATGATTTCACAGGATGCAGGATTTCCTTAAAACGTGGTTTTCTGACAAATTTTGACGAAAGAAAGCTCTCCTGTGGGTTCTCCTTTGAGGCTACACGTTTAGTCGTTCACGCCACACCAAATCTTTTCGAGTTACAACGTGTTGTTTAGGAGATACAAGCTAAGTTTGCATGATGCGTTATTTCTTTTCGTAAAGTGTTTCCAATAAGTACATATTTGTCTATACTCTGCAACACTGTATTTCCTTATAACGTGGTATTCTTACATATTCTTTCGAGAGAAAACTATCCTGTACGTTCTCTTTGGAGGCTACACGCTTAGACATACACGCACCACCAAAGCTTTTCAAGTTACAACGTGTTGATTACGAAAAACAAGATAATTTCGCACGATGCGGGATTTCCTTAAAAAGTGGTTTTCTGACAAATTTTGACGTAAGAAAATTCTCCTGTGGGTTCTCTGTTGAGGCTACACATTTAGACGTGCACGCCACACCAAATCTTTTTGAGTTACCACGTGTTGTTTAGGAGATACAAGCAAATTTTGTACCATGCATTATTTCTTCTCATAATATGTTTCCAATACGTATGTATTTGTCTTTACTCTGCAGCAATATATTTCCTTATAACGTGGTATTCTTACATATTCTTTCGAGAGAAAACTCTCCTGTGCATTCTCTTTTGAGGCTACACGCTTACACATACACCCAACACCAAAGCTTTTCGAGTTACAATGTTTTGTTTATGAAAAACAAGATAATTGCGCACAATGCGGAATTTCCTTAAAACGTGGTTTTCTGACAAATTTTGACGAAAGAAAATTCTCCTGTGGGTTCTCTTTTGAGGCTACATATTTAGATGTACACGCCACACCAAATCTTTTCGAGTTACAACGTGTTGTTTAGGAGATACAAGCTAATTTTGTACGATGCGTTATTTCTTCTCCTAAAGTGTTCTCAATATGTATGTATTTGTCTTTACTCTACAACACTGTATTTCCTTATAACATGGTATTCGTACATATTCTTTCGAGAGAAAACTCTCCTGTGCATTCTCTTTTGAGGCTACACGCTTAGACATACACGCAACACCAAAGCATTTCGAGTTAGAACGTGTTGTTTAGGAAAAACAAGATAATTTCTCATGATGCGGGAATTCCTTAAAACGTGGTTTTCTGACAAATTTTGAGGAAAGAAAATTCTCCTGTGGGTTTTCATTTGAGGCTAAATGTTTAGACGTACACGCCACACCAAATGTTTTCGAGTTACAACGTGTTCTTTAGGAGATACAAGCTAATTTTTTACGATGCTTTATATCTTCTTGTAAAGTTTAAGTGTTTCCAAAAGGAACGTATTTATCTTTAATTTGCCACAATGTATTTCCTTATAACGTGGCATTCTTACATACTCGTTCGAGAGAAATCTCTACTGTGCATTCTCTTTTGAGGCTACATGCTTAGACATACACGCAACACCAAAGATTTTCGAGTTCCAATGTGTTGTTTAGGAAAAACAAGATAGTTTCGCATGATGCGGGATTTCCTTAATAAGTGGTTTTCTGACAAATTTGGACGAAAGAAAATTCTCCTGTGGGTTCTCTTTTGAGGCTACACGTTTAGACGTACATGCCACACCAAATCCTTTCGAGTTATAACGTGTTGTTTAGGATATACAAGCTAATTTTTTACTATGTGTTATTTCTTCTCGTAAAGCTTAAGTGTTTCCAATAAGTATGTATTTGTCTTTACTCTGCAACACTGTATTTCCTTATAACGTGGTATTCCTACATATTCTTTCGGAAGAACACTCTCCTGTGCGTTCTCTTTTGCGGCTACACGCTTAGACATACACGCAACACCAAAGCTTTTCGAGTTACAACGTGTTGTTTAGGAAAAACAAGATAATTTCGCATGATGCGGGATTTCCTTAAAACGTGGTTTTCTGACAAATATTGATGAAAGAAAATTCTCCTGTGGGTTCTCTTTTGAGGCTACACGTTTAGACGTACACGCCACACCTAATCCTTTCAAGTTATAACGTGTTGTTTAGGATATACAAACTAATTTTTACTATGTGTTATTTCCTCTCGTAAAGCTTAAGTGTTTCCAATAAGTATGCATTTGTCTTTACTCTGCAACACTGTATTTCCTTATAACGTAGTATTCCTACATATTCTTTCGGGAGAAAACTCTCCTGTGCGTTCTCTTTTGAGGCTACACGTTTAGACGTACACGCCACACCAAATCTTTTTGAGTTACAACTTGTTGTTTAGGAGGTACAAGCTTATTTTTTAACGATGAATTATTTCTTCTCTTAAAGTTTAAGTGTTTCCAATATGTATATATTTGCCTCTACTCTGCAACACTGTATTTCCTTATAACGTGGTATTCTTACATATTCTTTCGAGAGAAAACTCTCCTGTGCGTTCTCTTTGGAGGCTACACGCTTAGACATTCACGCAACACCAAAGCTTTTCTAGTTACAACGTGTTGTTTAGGAAAAACAAGATAATTTCGCATGATGCGGGATTTCCTTAAAACGTGGTTTTCTGACAAATTTTGATGAAAGAAAATTCTTCTGTGGGTTCTCTTTTGAGGCTACACGTTTAGACGTACACGCCACAACAAATCCTTTCGAGTTATAACGTGTTGTTTAGGATATACAAACTAATATTTACTATGTGTTATTTCTTCTCGTAAAACTTAAGTGTTTCCAATAAGAACGCATTTGTCTTTACTCTGCAACACTGTATTTCCATATAACGTGGTATTCCTACATATTCTTTTGGAAGAAAACACTCCTGTGCGTTCTCTTTTGAGGCTACACGCTTAGACATACACGCAACACCAAAGCTTTTCGAGTTACAACGTGTTGTTTAGGAAAAACAAGATAATTTCGCATGATGCGGGATTTCCTTAAAACGTGGTTTTCTGACAAATATTGATGAAAGAAAATTCTCCTGTGGGTTCTCTTTTGAGGCTAAACGTTTAGACATACACGCCACACCTAATCTTTACAAGTTATAACGTGTTGTTTAGGATATACAAACTAATTTTTACTATGTGTTATTTCCTCTCGTAAAGCTTAAGTGTTTCCAATAAGTATGCATTTGTCTTTACTCTGCAACACTGTATTTCCTTATAACGTGGTATTCCTACATATTCTTTCGGAAGAAAACTCTCCTGTGCGTTCTCTTTTGAGGCTACACGCTTAGACATACACGCACCACCAAAGCTTTTCGAGTTACATGTTGTTTAGGAAAAACAAGATAATTTCGCACGATGCGGTATTTCCTTAAAACGTGGTTTTCTGACAAATTTTGAAGAAAGAAAACTCTCCTGCGTGTTCTCTTTTGAGGCTACACGTTTAGACATACACGCCACACCAAACCTTGTCGAGTTACAACGTGTTGTTTAGGAGATACAAGCTAATTTTGCATGAAGCGTTATTTCTTCTCCTAAAGTGTTTCCAATAAGTACATATTTGTCTAAATTCTGCAACACTGTATTTCCTTATAACGTGGTATTCTTACATATTCTTTCGAGAGAAAACTATCCTGTGCATTCTCTTTGGAGGCTACACGCTTAGACATACAAGCACCACCAAAGATTTTCGAGTTACAACGTGTTGATTAGGAAAAACAAGATAATTTCCCACGATGAGGGATTTCCTAAAAACGTGGTTTTCTAACAAATTTTTGACGAAAGAAAACTCTCCTGTGGGTTCTCTTTTGAGGCTACACTCTTAGACGTACACGCCACACCAAATCTTTTCGAGTTACAACGTGTTGTTTAGGACATACAGGCTAGTTTTGGAAGATGCGTTATTTCTCTCATAAAGTGCTCCCATTACTTACGTATTTTCTTTACTCTGCCACACTGTATTTCCTTATAACGTGGTATTCTTACATATTCTTTCGAGAGAAAACTCTCCTGTGCGTTCTCTTTGGAGGCTACACGCTTAGACATTCACGCAACACCAAAGCTTTTCGAGTTACAACGTGTTGTTTAGGAAAAACAAGATAATTTCGCATGATGCGGGATTCCCTTAAAACGTGGTTTTCTGAAAAGTGTTGACGAAAGAAAATTCTCCTGTGGGTTCTCTTTTGAGGCTACACGTTTAGATGTACACGCCACACCAAATCCTATCGAGTTATAACCTGTTGGTTAGGATATACAAGCTAATTTTGTACTATGTGTTATTTCTTCTCATAAAGCTTAACTGTTTCCAATAAGTATGTATTTGTCTTTACTCTGCAACACTGTATTTCCTTATAACGTGGTATTCCTACAAATTCTTTCGGGAGAAAACTCCCCTGTGCGTTCTCTTTTGAGGCTACACTTTTAGACGTACACGCCACACCAAATCTTTTTGAGTTACAACTTGTTGTTTAGGAGATACAAGCTAATTTTTTTACGATGAATTATTTCTTCTCGTAAAGTTTAAGTGTTTCCAATACGTATGTACTTGCCTCTACTCTGCCACACTGTATTTCCTTATAACGTGATATTCTTACATATTCTTTCGAGAGAAAACTCTCCTGTGCGTTCTCTTTGGAGGCTACACGCTTAGACATTCACCCAACACCAAAGCTTTTCGAGTTACAACGTGTTGTTTAGGAAAAACAAGATAATTTCGCATGATGCGGGATTTCCTTAAAACGTGGTTTTCTGACAAATTTTGACGAAAGAAAATTCTCCTGTGGGTTCTCTTTTGAGGCTACACGTTTAGTCGTACACGCAACACCAAATCCTTTCGAGTTATAACGTGTTGTTTAGGATATACAAGCTAATTTTGTACTATGTGTTATTTCTTCTCGTAAAGCTTAAGTGTTTCCAATAAGTATGTATTTGTCTTTACTCTGCAACACTGTATTTCCTTATAACGTGGTTTTCCTACATATTCTTTCGGAAGAAAACTCTCCTGTGCGTTCTCTCTTGAGGCTACACGCTTAGACATACACGCACCACCAAAGCTTTTCGAGTTACAACATGTTGTTTAGGATAAACAAGATAATTTCGCATGATGCGGTATTTCCTTAAAACGTGGTTTTCTGACAAATTTTGACGAAAGAAAAGTCTCCTGTGGGTTCTCTTTTGAGGCTACACGTTTAGACATACATGCCACACCAAATCTTGTCGAGTTACAACGTGTTGTTTAGGAGATACAAGCTAATTTTACATGATGCGTTATTTCTTCTCCTAAAGTGTTTCCAATAAGTACATATTTGTCTATACTCTGCAACACTGTATTTCCTTATAACGTGGTATTCTTACATATTCTTTCGAGAGAAAACTATCCTGTGCGTTCTCTTTGGAGGCTACACGCTTAGACATACACGCACCACCAAAGCTTTTCGAGTTACAACGTGTTGATTAGGAAAGACAAGATAATTTCGCACGATGCGGGATTTCCTTAAAACGTGGTTTTCTGACAAATTTTGACGTAAGAAAATTCTCCTGTGGGTTCTCTTTTGAGGCTACACGTTTAGATGTACACACCACACCAAATATTTTTGAGTTACCACGTGTTGTTTCGGAGATACAAGCTAATTTTGTACCTTGCGTTATTTCTTCTCTTAATGTGTTTCCAAAACGTATGTATTTGTCTTTACTCTGCAGCAATATGTTTCCTTATAACATGGTATTCTTACATATTCTTTCGAGAGAAAACTCTACTGTGCATTCTCTTTTGAGACTACATGCTTAGACATACACGCAACACCAAATCCTTTCGAGTTATAACGTGTTGTTTAGGATATACAAGCTAATTTTGTACTATGTTTTATTTCTTCTCGTAAAGTTTAAGTGTTTCCAATAAGTATTTATTTGTCTTTACTCTGCAACACTGTATTTCCTTATAACGTGGTATTCCTACATATTCTTTCGGGAGAAAACTCTCCTGTGCGTTCTCTTTTGAGGCTACACGCTTAGACATATACGCAACACCAAAGCTTTTCGAGTTACAACATGTTGTTTAGGAAAAACAAGATAATTTCGCAGGATGCAGGATTTCCTTAAAACGTGGTTTTCTGACAAATTTTGACGAAAGAAAACTCTCCTGTGGGTTCTCCTTTGAGGCTACACGTTTAGTCGTTCACGCCACACCAAAACTTTTCGAGTTACAACGTGTTGTTTAGGAGATACAAGCTAAGTTTGCATGATGCGTTATTTCTTTTCGTAAAGTGTTTCCAATAAGTACATATTTGTCTATACTCTGCAACATTGTATTTCCTCATAACGTGGTATTCTTACATATTCTTTCGAGAGAAAACTATCCCTTGCGTTCTCTTTGGAGGCTACACGCTTAGACATACACGCACCACCAAAGCTTTTCGAGTTACAACGTGTTGATTAGGAAAAACAAGATAATTTCCCACGATGCGGGATTTCCTTAAAAAGTGGTTTTCTGACAAATTTTGACGTAAGAAAATTCTCCTGTGGGTTCTCTTTTGAGGCTACACATTTAGACGTGCACGCCACACCAATTCTTTTTGAGTTACCACGTGTTGTTTAGGAGATACAAGCAAATTTTGTACCATGCATTATTTCTTCTCATAATATGTTTCCAATACGTATGTATTTGTCTTTACTCTGCAGCAATATATTTCCTTATAACGTGATATTCTTACATATTCTTTCGAGAGAAAACTCTCCTGTGCATTCTCTTTTGAGGCTAAACGCTTACACATACACCCAACACCAAAGCTTTTCGAGTTACAATGTTTTGTTTATGAAAAACAAGATAATTGCGCACAATGCGGGATTTCCTTAAAACGTGGTTTTCTGAGAAGTTTTGACGAAAGAAAATTCTCCTGTGGGTTCTCTTTTGAGGCTACATGTTTAGACGTACACGCCACACCAAATCTTTTCGAGTTACAACGTGTTGTTTAGGAGATACAAGCTAATTTTGTACGATGCGTTATTTCTTCTCCTAAAGTGTTTTCAATATGTACGTATTTGTCTTTACTCTACAACACTGTATTTCCTTATAACATGGTATTCGTACATATTCTTTCGAGAGAAAACTCTCCTGTGCATTCTCTTTTGAGGCTACACGCTTAGACATACACGCAACACCAAAGCATTTCGAGTTAGAACGTGTTGTTTAGGAAAAACAAGATAATTTCTCATGATGCGGGAATTCCTTAAAACGTGGTTTTCTGACAAATTTTGAGGAAAGAAAATTCTCCTGTGGGTTTTCATTTGAGGCTAAATGTTTAGGCGTACACGCCACACCAAATGTTTTCGAGTTACAATGTGTTCTTTAGGAGATACAAGCTAATTTTTTACGATGCTTTATATCTTCTTGTAAAGTTTAAGTGTTTCCAAAAGGAACGTATTTATCTTTAATTTGCCACAATGTATTTCCTTATAACGTGGTATTCTTACATACTCGTTCGAGAGAAATCTCTCCTGTGCGTTCTCTTTTGAGGCTACATGGTTAGACATACACGCAAACCCAAAGATTTTCGAGTTACAATGTGTTGTTTAGGAAAAACAAGATAGTTTGGCATGATGCGGGATTTCCTTAATAAGTGGTTTACTGACAAATTTTGAAGAAAGAAAATTCTCCTGTGGGTTCTCTTTTGAGGCTACACGTTTAGACGTCCATGCCACACCAAATCTTTTCGAGTTACAACGTGTTGTTTAGGAGATACAAACTAATCTTTTACGATGCGTTATTTCTTCTCATAGAGTGTTTCAAATACATATGTATTTGTCTTTACTCTGCAAAACTGTATTTCCTTATAAAGTGGTATTCTTACATGTTCTTTCGAGAGAAAACTCTCCTGTGCGTTCTCTTTTGAGGCTACACGCTTAGACATGCAGGCAACATCAAAACTTTTCGAGTTACAACGTGTTGTTTAGGAAAAACAAGATAATTTCGCACGATGAGTGATTTCCTTAAAACATGGATTTCTGACAAATTTTAACAAACAAAAATTCTCCTGTGGGTTCTCTTTTGAGGCTACACGTTTAGACGTACACGCCACACCAAAACTTTTCGAGTTACAATGTGTTGTTTAGGAGATCAAGCTAATTTTGTATGATGCGTTATTTCTTCTCGTAAAGTGTTTCCAATACGTACGTATTTGCCTTTAGTCTGCAACACTGTATTTCCGTATAACGTGTTATTCTTACATATTCTTTCTAGAGAAAACTCTCCTGTGCGTCCACTTTTGAGGCTACACGCTTAGACATACACGCAACACCAAAGTTTTTCGCATTACAACGTGTTGTTTAGGAAAAACAAGATAATTTCGCACGATGAGGGATTTCCTTAATACGTGGTTTTCTGACAAATTTTGACAAAAGAAATTTCTCCTATTGGTTCTCTTTTGAGACTACACGTTTAGACGTACAGGTCACACCAAATCTTTTTAAGTTTCAACGTGTTGTTTAGGAGATACAGGCTAATTTGGTACGATGCGTTATTTCTTCTCATAAAGTTTTCCAATAAGTAAGTATTTGTCTTTACTCTGCAACACTGTATTTCCTTATAAGGTGGTATTCTTACATATTTTTTCGAGAGAAAACTCTCCTGTGCATTCTCATATGAGGCTACACGCTGAAACATACATGCAACACCAAAGCTTTTCGAGTTACAACGTGTTGTTTAGGAAGAACAAGATAATTTCTCACGATGCTGGATCTCCTTAAAACGTGGTTTTCTGACGAATTTTGACGAAAGAAAATTCTCCTGTGGGTTCTCTTTTGAGGCTAAACATTTAGACGTACACGCCACACCAAATCTTTTTGAGTTACAACTTGTTGTTTAGGAGATACAAGCTAATTTTTTAACGATGAATTATTTCTTCTCGTAAAGTTTAAGTGTTTCCAATATGTATATATTTGCCTCTACTCTGCAAGACTGTATTTCCTTATAACGTGGTATTCTTACATATTCTTTCGAGAGAAAACTCTCCTGTGCATTCTCTTTGGAGGCTACATACTTAGACATTCACGCAACAACAAAGCTTTTCGAGTTACAACGTGTTGTTTAGGAAAAACAAGATAATTTCGCATGATGCGGGATTTCCTTAAAACGTGGTTTTCTGACAAATTTTGACGAAAGAAAATTCTCCTGTGGGTTCTGTTTTGAGGCTTCACGTTTAGACGTACACGCCACACCAAATCCTTTCGAGTTCTAATGTGTTGTTTAGGATATACAAGCTAATTTTGTACTATGTGTTATTTCTTCTCGTAAAGTTTAAGTGTTTCCAATAAGAATGTATTTGTCTTTACTCTACAACACTGTATTTCCTTATAACGTAGTATTCCTACATATTCTTTCGGGAGAAAACTCTCCTGTGCGTTCTCTTTTGAGGCTACACGTTTAGACGTACACGCCACACCAAAACTTTTTGAGTTACAGCTTGTTGTTTAGAAGATACGAGCTAATTTTTTAACGATGAATTATTTCTTCTCGTAAAGTTTAAGTGTTTCCAATATGTATATATTTGCCTCTACTCTGCAACACTGTATTTCCTTATAACGTGGTATTCTTACATATTCTTTCGAAGGAAAACTCTCCTGTGCGTTCTCTTTGGAGGCTACACGCTTAGACATTCACGCAACACCAAAGCTTTTCGAGCTACAATGTGTGTTGATTAGGAAAAACAAGATAATTTCGCACGATGCGGGATTTCCTTAAAACGTGGTTTTCTGACAAATTTTGATGTAAGAAAATTCTCCTGTGGGTTCTCTTTTGAGGCTACACGTTTAGATGTACACGCCACACCAAATCTTTTTGAGTTTACACGTGTTGTTTCGGAGATACAAGCTAATTTTGTACCATGAGTTATTTCTTCTCATAATGTGTTTCCAATACGTACGTATTTGTCTTTACTCTGCAGCAATATATTTCCTTATAACGTGGTATTCTTACATATTCTTTCAAGAGAAAACTCTCCTGTGCATTCTCTTTTGAGGCTACACGCTTAGGCATACAAGCAACACCAAAGATTTTCTAGTTTCAACGTGTTGTTTAGGAACAACAAGATAATTTCGCATGATGCGGGATTTCCTTAAAACGTGGTTTTCTGACAAATTTTGAGGAAAGAAAACTCTCCTGTGGGTTCTCTTTTGAGGCTACACTTTTAGACGTACACGCCACACCAAATCTTTTCGAGTTACAACGTGTTGTTTAGGACATACAAGCTAATTTTGCAAGATGCGTTATTTCTCTCATAAAGTGCTTCCATTACATATGTATTTGTCTTTACTCTGCCACACTGTATTTCCTTATAACGTGGTATTCTTACATATTCTTTCGAGAGAAAACTCTCCTGTGCGTTCTCTTTTGGGGCTACATGCTTACAGATACACTCAACACCAAAGCTTTTCAAGTTAAAACGTGTTGTTTAGGAACAACTAGATAATTTCTCACGAAGCGGGATTTCCTTAAAATGTGGTTTTCTGAAAAATTTTGAAGAAAGAAAATTCTCCTGTGGGTTCTCTTTTGAGGCTACACGTTTAGACGTACACGCCACACCAAATCCTTTCGAGTTACAATGTGTTGTTTAGGAGATACAAGCTAATTTTTTACGATGCTTTTTTTCATCTCTTAAAGTTTATGGGTTTCCAATACATACATATTTGTCTTTACTCAGCAACACTGTATTTCCTTATAACGTGGTATTCTTACATATCCTTTCAAGAGAAAACTCTCCTGTGCGTTCTTTTTTGAGGCTACACGCTTTGAGATACACGCAACACCAAAGTTTTTCGCGTTACAACATGTTGTTTAGGAAAAAACAAGATAATTTCGCACGATGAAGGATTTCCTTAATACGTGGTTTTCTGACAAATTTTGACCAAAGAAAATTCTCCTATGGGTTCTCTTTTGAGACTACACGTTTAGATGTACAGGCCACACCAAATCTTTTTAAGTTACAACGTGTTGTTTAGGAAATACAAGCTAATTTTGTACGATGCGTTATTTCTTCTCGTAAAGTTTTTCCAATAAATAAGTATTTGTCTTTACTCTGCAAAACTGTATTTCCTTATAACGTAATATTCTTACATATTTTTGAGAGAAAACTCTCCTGTGCATTCTCATTTGAGGCTACACGCTTAGACATACACGCAACAGCAAAGCATTTCGAGTTACAACGTGTTGTTTAGGAAGAACAAGATAATTTCTCACGATGCAGGAATTCCTTAAAACGTGGTTTTCTGACAAATTTTGACGAAAGAAAATTCTCCTGTGGGTTCTCTTTTGAGGCTACACGTTTAGACGTACACGCCACACCAAATCTTTTCGAGATACAACGTGTTGTTTAGGAGATACAAGCTAATTTTGCATGATGCGTTATTTCTTCTCGTAAAGTGTTTCCAATAAGTACATATTTGTCTCTACTATGCAACACTGTATTTCCTTATATCGTGGTATTCCTACATATTCTTTCGAGAGAAAACTATCCTGTGCATTCTCTTTGGAGGCTACACGCTTAGACATACATGCAACAACAAAGCTGTTCGAGTTACAACGTGTAGATTAGGAAAAACATGATAATTTCTCACGATGCGGGATTTCCTTAAAATGTGGTTTTCTGACAAATTTTGACGTAAGAAAATTCTCCTGTGGGTTCTCATTTGAGGCTACACATTCAGACGTACACGCCACACCAAATCTTTTTGAGTTACCACGTGTTGCTTAGGAGAAACAAGCTAATTTTGTACCATGCGTTATTTTTTCTCATAATATGTTTCCAATACGTATGTATTTGTCTTTACTCTGCAGCAATATATTACCTTATAACGTGGTATTCTTACATATTCTTTCGAGAGAAAGCTCTCCTGTGCATTCTCTTTTGAGGCTACACGCTTACACATACACCCAACACCAAAGCTTTTCGAGTTACAATGTTTTGTTTATGTAAAACAAGATAATTGCGCACAATGCGGGATTTCCTTAAAACGTGGTTTTCTGCCAAATTTTGACGAAAGAAAATTCTCCTGTGGGTTCTCCTTTGAGGCTACATGTTTAGACGTACACGCCACACCAAATCTTTTCGAGTTACAACGTGTTGTTTAGGAGATACAAGCTAATTTTGTACGATGCATTATTTCTTCTCCTAAAGTGTTTCCAATACTTACATATTTGTCTTTACTCTACAACACTGTATTTCCTTATAACATGGTATTCGTACATATTCTTTCGAGAGAAAACTCTCCTGTGCATTCTCTTTTGAGGCTACACGCTTAGACATACACGCAACACCAAAGCATTTCGAGTTAGAACGTGTTGTTTAGGAGAAACAAGATAATTTCGCACGATGCGGGAATTCCTTAAAACGTGGTTTTCTGACAAATTTTGAGGAAAGAAAATTCTCCTGTGGGTTTTCATTTGAGGCTAAACGTTTAGACGTACACGCCACACCAAATGTTTTCGAGTTACAACGTTTTGGTTAGGAGATACAAGCTAATTTTTTACGATGCTTTATATCTTCTTGTAAAGTTTAAGTGTTTCCAAAAGGAACTAATTTATTTTTAATTTGTCACAATGTATTTCCTTATAACGTGGTATTTTTACATACTCGTTCGAGAGAAAGCTCTCCGGTGCTTTCTCTTTTGAGGCTACATGCTTAGACATACACGCAACACCAAAGATTTTCGAGTTACAATGTGTTGTTTAGGAAAAACAAGATAGTTTCGCACGATGCGGGATTTCCTTAATAAGTGGTTTTCTGACAAATTTTGACGAAAGAAAATTCTCCTGTGGGTTCTCTTTTGAGGCTACACATTTAGACGTCCATGCCACACCAAATCTTTTTGAGTTACCACGTGTTGTTTAGGAGATACAAGCTAATTTTGTACCATGCATGATTTCTTCTCATAATATGTTTCCAATACGTATGTATTTGCCTCTACTCTGCAGCAATGTATTTCCTTATAACGTGGTATTCTTACATATTCTTTCGAGAGAAAACTCTCCTGTGCATTCTCTTTTGAGGCCACACACTTGCACATACACCCAACACCAAAGCTTTTAGAGTTACAATGTTTTGTTTATGAAAAACAAGATAATTGCGCACAATCCGGGATTTCCTTAAAACGTAGATTTCTGACAAATTTTGATGAAAGAAAATTCTCCTGTGGGTTCTCTTTTGAGGCTACATGTTTAGACGTACATGCCACACCAAATCTTTTCGAGTTACAACGTGTTGTGTAGGAGATACAAGCTCATTTTTTACGATGATTTATTTCATCTCGTAAAGTTTATGGGTTTCCAATACATACGTATTTGTCTTTATTCTGCAACACTGTATTTCCTTATAACGTGGTATCCTTACAAATTCTATCAAGAAAAAACTCTCCTGTGCATTCTCTTTTGAGGCTACACGCTTAGACATACACGCAACACCAAAGCTTTCGAGTTACAACGTGTTGTTTAGGAAAAACAAGATAATTTCGCACGATGCGGGATTTACTTAAAACGTGGTTTCTGAAAAATTTTGACGAAAGAAAATTCTCCTGTGGGTTCTCTTTTGAGGCTACACGTTTAGACGTACACGCCACACCAAATCTTTTCGAGTTACAATGTGTTGTTTAGGAGATACAAGCTAATTTTGTACGATGCGTTATTTCTTCTAGTAAAGTGTTTCCAATACGTACGTATTTGGCTTTAGTCTGCAACACTGTATTTCCTTATAACGTGGTATTCTTACATATTCTTTCGAGAAAAAACTCTCCTGTGCATCCTTTTTTGAGGCTACACGCTTAGACATACACGCAACACCAAAGCTTTTCGCGTTAAAACATGTTGTTTAGGAAAAACCAGATAATTTCGCACAATGAGGGATTTCCTTAATACGTGGTTTTCTGACATATTTTGACCAAAGAAAATTCTCCTATGGGTTCTCTTTTGAGACTACACGTTTAGACGTACAGGCCAGTCCAAATCTTTTTTAAGTTACAACGTGTTGTTTAGGCGATACAAGCTAATTTTGTACTATGCGTTATTTCTTCTTGTAAAGTTTTTCCAATAAATAAGTATTTGTCTTTACTCTGCAACACTGTATTTCCTTATAACGTGTCATTCTTACATATTCTTTCGAGAAAAAACTCTCCTCTGCCTTCTCTTTTGGGGCTACATGCTTAGACATACACCCAACACCAAAGCTTTTCGAGTTAAAACGTGTTGTTTAGGAAGATCTAGATAATTTCTCACGATGCGTGATTTCCTTAAAACGTGGTTTTCTGACAAAATTTGATGAAAGAAAATTGTCCTATGTGTTCTCTTTTGAGGCTAAACGTTTAGACGTACACACCACACCAAATCTTTTCGAGTTACAACGTGTTGTTTAGGAGATACTAGCTAATTTTTTACGATGCTTTATTTCATCTCGTAAAGTTTATGGGTTTCCAATACATACGTATTTGTCTTTACTCTGCAACACTGTATTCCCTTATAACGTGGTATTCTTACATATTCTTTCGAGAGAAAACTCTCCTGTGTGTTCTCTTTTGAGGCTACACACTTAGACATACACGCAACACCAAAGCTTTTCAAGTTACAATGTGTTGTTTAGGAAAAACAACATAATTTCGCACGATGCGGGATTTCCTTAAAACGTGGATTTCTGAAAATTTTTGACGAAAGAAAATTGTCCTGTGTGTTCTCTTTTGAGGCTACACGTTTAGACGTACACGCCACACCAAATCCTTTCGAGTTACAACGTGTTGTTTAGGAGATACAAGCTAATTTTCTACGATGCGTTATTTCTTCTCGTAACGTGTTTCCAATACGTACATATTTGCCTTTAGTCTGCAACACTGTATTTCCTTATAACGTGGTATTCTTACATATTCTTTCGAGAGAAAACTCTCCTGTGTGTTCCCCTTTGAGGCTACACGCTTAGACATACAGGCAACACCAAAGCTTTTCGCGTTACAACGTGTTGATTAGGAAAAACAATATAATTTCGCGCGATGCGGGATTTCTTTAATAAGTGGTTTTCTGACAAATTTTGACCAAGGAAAATTCTCCTATGGGTTCTCTTTTGAGGCTACACGTTTAGACGTACAGGCCACACCTAATCTTTTTAAGGTACAACGTGTTGTTTAGGATACAAGCTAATTTTGTACGATAGGTTATTTCTTCTCGGAAAGTATTTCTAATAAGTAAAAATATGTCTTTACTCTGCAACACAGTATTTCCTTATAACGTGGTATTCTTACATATTCTTTCGAAAGAAAACTCTCCTGTGCGTTCTCATTTGAGGCTACACGCTTAGACATACACGAAACACCAAAGTTTTTCGAGTTACAATGTGTTGTTTAGGAAGAACAAGATAATTTCCCACGATGCGGGATTTCCTTAAAACGTGGTTTTCTGACAAATTTTGATGAAAGAAAATTCTCCTCTGGGTTCTCTATTAAGGCTTCACGTTTAGACGTACACACCACACCAAATCTTTTTGAGTTACAACGTGTTGTTTAGGAGATACAAGCTAATTTTTTTTATGATGCCTTATTTCTTCTCGTAAAGTTTAAGTGTTTCCAATACGTATGAATTTGCCTTTACTCTGCAACACTGTATTTCCTTATTACGTGGTATTCTTACATATTCTTTCAACAGTAAACTCTCCTGTGCGTTCTCTTTGGAGGCTACACGCCTAGACATACACGCCTAGACATACACGCAACACCAAAGCTTTTCGAGTTACAACGTGTTGTTTAGGAAAAACAAGATAATTTCGCATGATGCGGGATTTCCTTAAAACGTGGTTTTCTGACAAATCTTGAAGAAAGAAAATTCTCCTGTGGGTTCTCTTTTGAGGGTACACGTTTAGACATACACGCCACACCAAATCCTTTCGAGTTATAACGTGTTGTTTAGGAGATACAAATTAATTTTTTACTATGTGTTATTTCTTCTCGTAAAGTTTAAGTGTTTCCAATAAGTATGTATTTGTCTTTACTCTGCAACACTATATTTCCTTATAACGTGGTATTCTTACATATTCTTTCGGGAGAAAACTCTCCTGTGCGTTCTCTTTTGAGGCTACACGCTTAGAAATACACGCAACACCAAAGCTTTTCGAGTTACAATGTGTTGTTTAGGAAAAACAAGATATTTTCGCACGATGCGGGATTTCCGTAAAACGTGGTTTTTGACAAATTTTGACCAAAGAAAACTCTCCTGTGGATTCTCTTTTGAGGCTACACGTTTAGACGTACACACCACACCAAATCTTTTCCAGTTACAACGTGTTGTTTAGGAGATACAAGCTAATTTTGCATGATGCTTTATTTCTTCTCGTAAAGTGTTTCCAATAAGTATGTATTTGTCTATACTCTGCAACACTGTATTTCCTTATAACGTGGTATTCTTACATATTCTTTCGAGAGAAAACTCTCCTGGGCATTCCCCTTTGCGGCTACGCACTTAGACATACACGCAACACCAAAGCTTTTCGAGTTACAACGTGTTGTTTAGGAAAAACAAGATAATTACGCACGATGCGGGATTTCCTTAATAAGTGGTTTTCTGACAAATTTTGACCAAGGAAAATTCCTCTATGGGTTCTCTTTTGAGGCTACTCGTTTAGACGTACAGGCCACACCAAATCTTTTTAAGTTACAACGTGTTGTTTAGGAGATACAAGCTAATTTTGTACGATGCGTTATTTCTTCTCCTAAAGTTTTTCCAATAAGTAAGTATATGTCTTTATTCTACAACGTGGTATTCTTACATATTCTTTCAAGAGAAAACTCTCCTGTGCGTTCTCATTTGAGGCTACACGCTTAGACATATACGCAACACCAACGCTTTTCGAGTTACAACGTGTTGTTTAGGAAGAACAAGATAATTTCGCATGATGCGGGATTTATGGGTTTCCAATACATACGTATTTGTCTTTATTCTGCAACACTGTATTTCCTTATAACGTGGTATCCTTACAAATTCTATCGAGAAAAAACTCTCCTGTGCGTTCTCTTTTGAGGCTACACGCTTAAACATACAAGCAACACCAAAGCTTTTCGAGTTACAACGTGTTGTTTAGGATTTCCTTAAAGCGGGATTTCCTTAAAACGTGGTTTTCTGAAAAATTTTGACGAAAGAAAATTCTCCTGTGGGTTCTCTTTTGAGGCTACACGTTTAGACGTACAGGCCACACCAAATCTTTTCGAGTTACAACGTGTTGTTTAGGAGATACAAGCTAATTTTGTACGTTGCGTTATTTCTTCTCGTAAAGTGTTTCCAATACGTATGTATTTGCCTTTACTCTGCGACACTGTATTTCCTTATAAAGTGGTATTCTTACATACTCTTTCGAGAGAAAACTCTCCTGTGCGTTCTCTTTTGAGGCTACACGCTTAGACATACACGCAACACCAAAGCTTTTCGAGTTAAAACGTGTTGTTTAGGAAAAAGAAGATAATTGCGCACGATGCGGGATTTCCTTAAAACGTGGGTTCTCTTTTGAGGGTACACGTTTAGACGTACAAGCCACACCAAATCCTTTCGAGTTATAAGGTGTTGTTTAGGAGATACAAGCTAATTTTTTACTATTTGTTATTCCACGTTATATGGAAAAACACTGTTGCAGAGTAAAGACAAATATGTACGTATTGGAAACACTTTACGAGAAGAAATAACACATGGTAAAAAATTAGCTTGTATCTCCTAAACAATACGTTGTAACTCAAAAGGATTTGGTGTGGTGTTTATCTAAAGGTGTAGCCTCAAAAGAGAACCCACAGGAGAATTTTCGTTGGTCAAAATTTTTTCAGAAAACCACGTTTTCTGGAAATCCCGCATCGTGCGAAATTATCTTGTTTTTCCTAAACAACACGTTGTAACTCGAAAAGCTTTGGTTTTGCATGTATGTCTAAGCGTGCAGCCTCAAAAGAGAACGCACAGGAGAGTATTCTCTTGAAAGAATATGTAAGAATACCACGTTATAAGGACATACAGTGTTGCACAGTAAAGACAGATACATACATATTGGAAACACTTTATGAGAAGGAATAATACATCATACAAAATTAGCTTGTATTTCCTAAACAACACGGTGTAACGCGAAAAGATTTTGTGTGGCGTGTACGTTGAAACGTGTAGCCTCAAAAGAGAACCCACAGGAGAATTTTCTTTCGTCAAAATATTTCGGAAAACCACGTTTTAAGGAAATCCCGCATCGTGCGAAATTATCTTGTTTTTCCTAAACAACACGTTGTAACTCGAAAAGCTTTGGTGTAAACAACACGTTGTAACTCGAAAATATTTGGTATTGTGTTTACATCTAAATGCGTAGCCTCAAAAGAGAACCCACAGGAGAATTTTCTTTGGTCAAAATTTTTTCAGAAAACCACGTTTTAAGGAAGTCCTGCATCATGCGAAATTATCTTGTTTTTCCTAAACAACACGTTGTAACTCGAAAAGCTTTGGTGTTGCGTGTATGTCTAATCATGTAGCCTCAAAAGAGAATGCACAGTAGAGTATTCTCTCGAAAGAATATGTAAGAATACCACGTTATAAGGAAATACAGTGTTGCAGAGTAAAGACAGATACTTACTTATTGGAAACACTTTACGAGAAGGAATAATACATCGTACAAAATTAGCTTGTATTTCCTAAACAACACGTTGTAACTTGAAGGATTTGGTGTGACGTGTAAGTTGAAACGTGTAGCCTCAAAAGAGAACCCACAGGAGAATTTTCTTTCGTCAAGATTTGTCAGAAAACCACGTTTTAAGGAAATCCCACATTGTGCGAAATTATCTTGTTTTTCCTAAACAACACATTGTAACTCGAAAGCTTTGGTGTTGCATGTATGTCTAAACGTGTGGCCTCAAAAGATAACGCACAGGAGAGTTTTCTCTCGAAAGAATATATGAGAATACCACGTTATAAGGAAATACAGTGTTGCAGAGTAAAGACAAATACGTATGTATTGGAAACACTTTACGAGAAGAAATAACGCATCGTACAAAATTAGCTTGTATCTCCTAAACAACACGATGTAACTCGAAAAGATTTGGTGTGGCGTGTACGTCTAAACGTGTAGCCTCAAAAGTGAACTTACAGGAGTATTTTCTTTCGTCAAAATTTGTCAGAAAACCACGTTTTATGGAAATCCCGTATCGTAGAAATTATCTTGTTTTTCCTAAACAACACGTTGTAACTCTAAAAGCTTTGGTGCTGCGTGTATGTCTAAGCGTGTAGCCTCAAAAGAGAACGCACAGGAGAGTTTTCTCTCGAAAGAATATGTAAGAATACCGCGTTATAAGGAAATACAGTGTTGCAGAGTAAAGACAAATAAGTAAGTATTGGACACAATTTATGAGAAGAAATAACGCATCGTAAAAAATTAGCTTGTATCTCCTAAACAACACGTTGTAACGCGAAAAGATTTGGTGTGACATGTACGTCTAAACATGTACCCTCAAGAGAGAACTCACAGGAGAATTTTCTTTCATCAAAATTTGTCAGAAAACACGTTTTAAGGAAATCTCGCATCGTGCAAAATTATCTTGTTTTTACTAAACAACACGGTTTAACTCGAAAAGCTTTGGTGTTGAGTGTTTGTCTAAGCGTGTAGCCTCAAAAGAGAACGCACAGGAGAGTTTTCTCTCGAAAGAATATGTAAGAATACCACGTTATAAGGAAATACAGTGTTGCAGAGTAAAGACAAATAAGTACATATTGGAAACACTTTAGGAGAAGAAATAACGCATCGTAAAAAATTTGCTTGTATCTCGTAAACAACACGTTGTAACTCGAAAAGATTTGGTGTAGCTCATACGTCTAAACGTGTAGCCTCAAAAGAGAACCCACAGGAGAACTTTCTTTCGTCAAAATTTGTCAGAAAACCACGTTTTAAGGAAATCCCGCATCGTGCAAAATTATCTTGTTTTTCCTAAACAACAAGTTGTAACTCGAAAAGCTTTGGTGCTGCATGTATGTCTATGCGTGTAGCCACTTAAGAGAAGGCACAGGAGATTTTTCTCTCGAAAGAACATGTAAGAATACAACGTTATAAGGAAATACAGTGTTGCAGAGTAAAGACAAATACGTACTTATTGGAAACACTTTACGAGAAGAAATAACGCATCGTAAAAAATTAGCTTGTATCTCCTAAACAACACGTGGTAACTCGAAAAGATTTGGTGTGGCATGCACGTCTAAACGTGTAGCCTCAAAAGAGAACCAACAGGAGAATTTTCTTTCGTCAAAATTTGTCAGAACACCACTTTTTACGGAAATCCCGCATCGTGCGAAATTATCTTGTTTTTCATAAACAACACGTTGTAACTCGAAAAGTTTTGGTGTTGCCTGTATGTCTAAGTGTGTAGCCTCAAAAGGGAACGCACAGGATAGTTTTCTTTCGACAGAATATGTAAGAATACCACGTTATAAGGAAATACAGTGTTGCAGAGTAAAGACAAATACGTACGTATTGGAAACACTTTATGAGAAGAAATAACGCAGCGTACAAAATTAGCTTGTATCTCCTAAACAACATGTGGTAACTCGAAAGGATTTGGTGTGGCGTGCACGTCTAAACGTGAAGCCTCAAAAGGGAACCCACAGGAGAATTTTCTTTCGTCAAAATTTGTCAGAAAACCACGTTTTAAGGAAATCCCGCATCGTGCGAAATTATCTTGTTTTTCATAAACAACACGTTGTAACTCGAAAAGCTTTGTTGTTGCCTGTATGTCTAAGTGTGTAGTCTCAAAAGGGAATGCACAGGATAGTTTTCTCTTGAAAGAATATGTAAGAAAACCACGTTTTAAGAAATACAGTGTTGCAGAGTAAAGACAAATATGTACGTATTGGAAACACTTTACGAGAAGAATTAACGCATTGTACAAAATTAGCTTGTATCTCCTAAACAATACGTTGTAATTCGAAAAGATTTGGTGTGGCGTGTACGTCTAAATATGTAGCCTCAAAAGAGAACACACAGGAGAATTTTCTTTCGTCAAAATTTGTCAGAATCCACGTATTAAGGAAATCCCGCATTGTGCGAAATTATCTTGTTTTTCCTGCACAACACTTCGTAACTCGAAAAGCTTTGGTGCTGCGTGTATGTCTAAACGAGTGGCCTCAAAAGAGAATGCACAGGAGAGATTTCTCTCGAAAGAATATATAAGAATACCACATTATAAGGAAATACAGTGTTGCAGAGTAAAGACAAATTCTTAGGTATTGGAAACACTTTACGAGAAGTAATAACGCATCGTACAAAATTAGCTTGTATCTCCTAAACAACACGATGTAACTCGAAAAGATTTGGTGTGGCGTGTACGTCTAAACGTGTAGCCTCAAAAGAGAACACACAGGAGAATTTTCTTTCGTCAAAATTTTTCAGAAAACCACGTTTTAAGCTAATCCCGCATCGTGCAAAATCATCTCCTTTTTCCTAAACAACATGTTGTAACTCGAAAAGCTTTGGTGTTGCGTGTATGTGTAAGGATGGAGCCTCAAAAGAGAAGGCACAGGAGAGTTTTCCCTGCGTGTAGCCTCAAAAGAGAACGCACAGTAGAGTTTTCTCTCGAAAGAATATGTAAGGATACCACATTACAAGGAAATACAGTGTTGCAGAGTAAAGACTAATACATATGTATTGGAAACACTTTATGAGAGAAATAACGCATCTTGCAAAATTAGCTTGTATGTCCTAAACAACACGTTGGAACTCGAAAAGATTTGGTGTGGCATGTACGTCTAAACGTGTAGCCTCAAAAGAGTACCCACAGGAGAGTTTTCTCTCGAAAGAATATGCAACAATACCACGTTATAAGGAAATACAGTGTTGCAGAGTAAAGGCAAATATTTACGTAATGGAAACACTTAAACTTTATGAGAAGAAATAACGCTTCGTAAAAAAAATTACCTTGTATCTCCTAAACAACACGATGTAACTCGAAAAGATTTGATGTGGTGTGTACGTCTAAATGTGTAGCCTCAAAAGAGAACCCACAGGAGTATTTTCTTTCGTCAAAATTTGTCAGAAAACCACGTTTTAAGGAAATCCCGCATCGTGCTAAATTATCTTGTTTTTCCTAAACAACACATTGTAACTCGAAAAGCTTTGGTGTTGCGTGTATGTCAAAGCATGTAGCCTCAAAAGAGAACGCACAGGAGAGTTTTCTCTCGAAAGAATATGTAAGAATACCACGTTATAAGGAAATACAGTGTTGCAGAGTAAAGACAAATACGTACTTATTGGAAACACTTAAACTTTACGAGAAGAAATAAGGCATCGTACAAAATTAGTATGTATCTCCTAAACATCACGTTATAACTCGAAAAGATTTGGTGTGGTGTGTACGTCTAAACGTGTAGCCTCAAACGAGAACCCACAGGAGAATTTTCGTTCATCAAAATTTGTCAGAAAACCACGTTTTAAGGAAATCCTGCATCGTGCGAAATTATCTTGTTTTTCCTAAGCAACACGTTGTAACGCGAAAACCTTTGGTGTTGCGTGTATGTCTAAGCGTGTAGCCTCAAAAGAGAATGCAAAGGAGAGTTTTTTTCTCGAAAGAATATATAAGAATACCACGTTATTAGGAAATACAGTGTTGCAGAGTAAAGACAAATATTTACGTATTGGAAAAACTTTACGAGAAGAAATAACGCATCTTACAAAATTAGCTTGTATCTCCTAAACAACACGTTGTAACTTAAAAAGATTTGGTGTGGCGTGTACGTCTAATCGTGTAGCCTCAAAAGAGAAACCATAGGAGAATTTTCTTTGGTCAAAATTTGTCAAAAAACCACGTATGAAGGAAATACCGCATCATGCGAAATTATCTTGTTTTTCCTAAACAAAACGTTTTAACTCGAAAAGCTATGGTGTTGCCTGTATGTCTAAGCGTGTAGCCCCAAAAGAGAACGCACAGGAGAGTTTTCTCTCGATAGAATATGTAAGAATACCACGTTGTAAGGAAATACAGTGTTGCAGAGTAAAGGAAAATACATATGTATTGGAAACGCAACATCAAATCTTTTCGAGTTACAACGTGTTGTTTAGGAAAAGCAAGATAATTTCGCACGATGAGTGATTTCCTTAAAACATGGTTTTCTGAGAAATATTAACGAAAAAAAATTCTCCTGTGGGTTATCTTTTGAGGCTACACGTTTAGACGTGCACGCCACACCAAATCTTTTCGAGTTACAAACTGTTGTTTAGGAGATACAAGCTAATTTTTTATGATGCTTTATTTCTTCTTGTAAGGTGTTTCCAATAGGTACGTATTTGCCTTTAGTCTGCAACACTGTATTTCCTTATAACGTGGTATTCTTACATATTCTTTCGAGAGAAAACTTTCCTGTGCGTCCTCTTTTGAGGCTACACGCTTAGACATACACGCAATACCAAAGATTTTCGCGTTACAACGTGTTGTTTAGGAAAAACAAGATAATTTCGCACGAAGAGGGATTTCCTTAATACGTGATTTTCTGACAAATTTTGACCAAAGAAAATTCTCCTATGGGTTCTCATTTGAGACTACACGTTTAGACGTACAGGCCACACCAAATCTTTTTAAGTTACAACATGTTGTTTAGGAGATACAAGCTAATTTTTTTACGATGCATTATTTCATCTCGTAAAGTTTAACTTTTTCCAATAAGTATGTATTTGCCTCTACTCTGCAACACTGTATTTCCTTATAACGTGGTATTCTTACATATTATTTCGAGAGAAAACTCTCCTGTGCGTTCTCGGATTTCCTTAAACCGTTGTGTTCTGACAAATTTTGAAGAAAGAAAATTCTCCTGTGGGTTCTCTTATGATGCTACACGTTTAGACATGCACGCCACACCAAATCCTTTCGAGTTACCACGTGTTGTTTAGGAGATACAGGCTAATTTTGTACGATGTGTTATTTCTTCTCGTAAATTGTTTCCAATACGTACGTATTTGTCTTTCTCTGCAACACTGTATTTCCTTATAACGTGGTATTCTTACATATTCTTTCGAGGGAAAACTCTCCTGAGCGTTCTCTTCTGAGGCTACATGTTTAGACATACAAGCAACACCAAAGCTTTTTGAGTTACAACGTGTTGTTTAGGAAAAACTAGATAATTTCGCACGATGCGAGATTTCCATAAACGTGGTTTTCTGAAAAATTTGACAATAGAAAGTTCTCCTGTGGGTTCTCTTTTGAGGCTACATGTTTAGACGTACACGCCACACCAAATCTGTTCGAGTTACAACGTGTTGTTTAGGAGATACAAGCTAATATTTTACAATGTGTTAATTCTTCTCATAAAGTGTTTCCAATACGTACGTATTTGTCTTTACTCTGCAACATTGTATTTCCTTATAACGTGGTATTCTTACATATTCTTTCGATAGAAAACTGTCCTGTGCGTTCCCTTTTGTGGCTACACACTTAGACATACAGGCAACACCAAAGCTATTCAAGTTACAACATGTAGTTTAGGAAAAAGAAGATGATTTCGCAGGACGCGGGATTTCCTTAAAACGTGGTTTTCTGAAAAATTTTGACGAAAGAAAATTCTCCTGTGGGTTCTCTTTTGTGGCTACACATTTAGACGTACTCGCCACACCAAAACCTTTCGAGTTACAATGGGCTTTTTAGGAAATACAAGCTAATTTTGTACGATGCATTATTTCTTCTCGTAAAGTGTTTCAAATACGTATGTATCTATCTTTACTCTGCAACACTGTATTTCCTTATAACGTGGTATTCTTACATATTCGTTCGAGAGAAAACTCTCCTGTGCATTCTCTTTTAAGGCTACACGCTTAGACATACACGCAGCACCAATGCTTTTCGAGTTACAACGTGTTGTTTAGGAAAAACAAGATAATTTCGCACGATGCGGGATTTCCTTAAAACGTTTTTTTCTGACAAATTTTGACGAAAGAAAATTCTCCTGTGGGTTCTCTTTTGAGGCTACACGTTTAGACTTACATGCCACACCAAATCTTTTCGAGTTACAACATGTTGTTTAGGAGATACAAGCTAATTTTGTAAGATGCGTTATTTCTTTTCGTAAAGTGTTTCCAATGCATAAGTATTTGTCTTTACTCTGCAACACTGTATTTCCTTATAACGTCGTATTCTTATATATTCTTTCGAGAGAAAACTCTCCTGTGCGTTCTCTTTTGAGGCCACACGTTTAGACATACACGCAACACCAAAGCTTTTGGAGTTACAACGTGTTGTTTAGGAAAAACAAGATAATTTCGCACAATGCGGGATTTCCTTAAAACGTGGTTTTCTGACAAATTTGACGAAAGAAAATTCTCCTGTGGGTTCTCGTTGAGGCTACACGTTTCAACTTACACGCCACACCAAATCCTTCGAGTTACAACGTGTTGTTTAGGAAATACAAGCTAATTTTGTACGATGTATTATTCCTTCTCGTAAAGTGTTTCCAATAAGTAAGTATCTGTCTTTACTCTGCAATACTGTATTTCCTTATAACGTGGTATTCTTACATATTCTTTCGAGAGAATCCTCTACTGTGCATTCTCTTTTGAGGCTACACACTTAGACATACACGCAACACCAAAGCTTTTCGAATTACAATGTGTTGTTTAGGAAAACAAGATGATTTCGCATGATGCAGGATGTCCTTAAAACGTGGTTTTCTGAAAAAATTTTGACGAGAGAAAATTCTCCAGTGGGTTCTCTTTTGAGGCTACACGTTTAGATGTAAACACCACAGCAAATCTTTTCGAGTTACAACGTGTTGTTTCAGAGATACAAGCTAATTTTGTACCATGTGTTATTTCTTCTCGTTAAGTGTTTCCAATATGTAAGAATTTGTCTTTACTCTGCAACACCGTATTTCCTTATAACGTGGTATTCTTACATATTCTTTCGAGAGAAAACTCTCCTGTGCGTTCTCTTTTGAGGCTACATGCTTAGACATACACGTAACACCAAAGCTTTTCGAGTTACAACGTGTTGTTTAGGAAAAACAAGATAATTTCGCACAATGCGGGATTTCCTCAAAACGTGATTTCTGAAAAATTTTGAGGAAAGAAAATTCTCCTGTGGGTTCTCTTTTGAGGCTACGCATTTAGATGTAAACACCACACCAAACAGTTTCAAGTTACAACGTGTTGTTTAGGAGATACAACCTAACTTTGAACGATGCGTTATTTCATCTCTAAAAGTGTTTCCAATAAGTACCTATTTGTCTTTAGACTGCGACACTGTATTTCCTTCGAACGTGGTATTCTTACATCTTATTTCAAGAGAAAACACTCCTGTGCATTGGCTTTTGAGGATACAGGCTTAGACATACACGCAACAGCAAAGCTTTTCATGTTACAACGTGTTGTTTAGGAAAAACAAGATAATTTCGCACGATGCGGGATTACCATAAAACGTGATTTTCTGACATATTTTGACGAAAGAAAATTCTCCTGTGGGTTCTCTTTTGAGGCTACACATTTAGACGTACATGCCACACCAACTCTTTTCGAGTTCCAACGTGTTGTTTAGGAGATACAAGCTAATTTTGTATGATGCGTTATTTCTTCTCATAAAGTGTTTCCAATACGTACGTATTTGTCTTTATTCTGCAACACTGTATTTCCTTATAACGTGGTATTCTTACATATTCTTTTGAGAGAAAACTCTCCTGTGCATTCTCTTTTGAGGCTACACGCTTAGATATACAAGTAACACCAAAGCTTTTCGAGTTACAACATGTTGTTTAGGAAAAACAAGATAATTTCGCACAATGCGGGATTTCCTAAAAACGTGATTTCTGAAAAATTTTGAAAGAAGAAAAATCTCCTCTGGGTTCTCTTTTGAGGCTACAAGTTTAGTCGTACACCCCACACCAAATCGTTTCGAGTGACAACGTGTTGTTAAGGAGATACAAGCTAATTTTGAACGATGCGTTATTTCATCTCTAAAAGTGTTTCCAGTACGTACGTATTTGTCTTTAGTCTACAACACTGTATTTCCTTACAACGTGGTATTCTTACATCTTCTTTTGAGAGAAAATTCTCCTGTGGGTTCTCTTTTGAGGCTACACGAGTTACAACGTGTTGTTTAGGAGAGACAAGCTAATTTTTTATAATGCGTTAATTTTTCTCATAAAGTGTTTCCAAGCTAATTTTGAACGATGCATTATTTCTTCGTGTAGCCTCAAAAGAGAACCCTAAACAACACGTTGTAACTCGAAAAGCTTTGGTGTTGCGTGTATGTCTAAACGTGTGGCCTCAAAAGAGAAGGCACAGGAGAGTTTCTCTCAAAAGAATATGTAAGAATACCACGTTATAAGGAAATACAGTGTTGCAGAGTAAAGACAAATACCTACGTATTGGAAACACTTTATGAGAAGAAATAACGCATCGTACAAAATTAGCTTGTATCTCCTAAACAACACGTTGTAACTCGAAAATATTTGGTGTGGCGTGTACGTGTAAACATGTAGCCTCAAAAGAGAACCCACAGGATAATTTTCGTTCGTCAATATTTGTCAGAAAACCACGTTTTAAGGAAGTCCCACATCGTGCGAAATTATCTTGTTTTTCCTAAACAACATGTCGTAACTCGAAAAGCTTTGGTGTTGCGTGTATGTCTAAGCGTGTAGCCTCAAAAGAGAAGGCACAGGAGAGTTTTCTCTCGAAAGAATATGTAAGAATACCACGTTATAAGGAAATACAATGTTGCAGTGTAAATACAAATACTTATGTACAGGAAACACTTTACGAGAAGAAATAAAGCATCGTACAAAATTAGCTTTTATCTCCTAAACAACACGTTGTAACTCGAAATATTTTGTGTGTCGTGTACGTCTAAACGTGTAGCCTCAAAAGAGAAGGCACAGGAGAGTTTTCTCTCGAAAGAATATGTAAGAATACCACGTTTTAAGGAAATACAGAGTTGCAGAGTAAAGACAAATATGTACGTATTGGCAACACCTTACGAGAAAAAATAAGGCATCGTACAAAATTAGTCTGTATCTCCTAAACAACACGTTGTAACTGAAAAGGATTTGGTGTGGCGTGTACGTCTAAACGTGTAGCCTCAAAAGAAAACCAACAGGAGAATTTTCTTTGGTCAAAATTTTTCAGAAAACCACGTTTTAAGGAAATCCCGCATCTTGCGAAATTATCTTGTTTTTCCTAAACAACACGTTGTAACTCGAAAAGCTTTGGTGTTCCCTGTATGTCTAAGCGTGTAGCCTCAAGAGAGAAGGCACAGGAGAGTTTTTTATCGAAAGAATATGTAAGAATACCACGTTTTAAGGAAATACAGTGTTGCAGAGTAAAGACAAATACATTCGTATTGGCAACACTTTACGAGAAGAAATAACGCATCGTACAAAATTAGCTTGTATCTCCTAAACAACATGATGTAACTCGAAAAGATTTGGTGTGGCGTGTACGTCTAAACGTGTAGCCTCAAAAGTGAACTTAAAGGAGTATTTTCTTTCGTCAAAATTTGTCAGAAAACCACGTTTTATGGAAATCCCGCATCGTGGAAATTATCTTGTTTTTCCTAAACAACACGTTGTAACTCGAAAAGCTTTGGTGCTGCGTGTATGTCTAAGCGTGTAGCCTCAAAAGAGAACGCACAGGAGAGTTTTCTCTCGAAAGAATATGTAAGAATACCGCGTTATAAGGAAATACAGTGTTGCAGAGTAAAGACAAATACGTACTTATTGGAAACACTTAAACTTTACGAGAAGAAATAAGGCATCGTAAAAAATTAGTATGTATCTCCTAAACATCACGTTATAACTCGAAAAGATTTGGTGTGGTGTGTACGTCTAAACATGTAGCCTCAAACGAGAACCCACAGGAGAATTTTCGTTCATCAAAATTTGTCAGAAAACCACGTTTTAAGGAAATCCTGCATCGTGCGAAATTATCTTGTTTTTCCTAAGCAACACGTTGTAACGCGAAAACCTTTGGTGTTGCATGTATGTCTAAGCGTGTAGCCTCAAAAGAGAATGCAAAGGAGAGTTTTTTTCTCGAAAGAATATATAAGAATACCACGTTATTAGGAAATACAGTGTTGCAGAGTAAAGACAAATATTTACGTATTGGAAAAACTTTACGAGAAGAAATAACGCATCTTACAAAATTAGCTTGTATCTCCTAAACAACACGTTGTAACTTAAAAAGATTTGGTGTGGCGTGTACGTCTAATCGTGTAGCCTCAAAAGAGAAACCATAGGAGAATTTTCTTTGGTCAAAATTTGTCAGAAAACCACGTATGAAGGAAATACCGCATCATGCGAAATTATCTTGTTTTTCCTAAACAAAACGTTTTAACTCGAAAAGCTTTGATGTTGCGTGTATGTCTAAGCGTGTAGCCCCAAAAGAGAACGCACAGGAGAGTTTTCTCTCGAAAGAATATGTAAGAATACCACGTTGTAAGGAAATACAGTGTTGCAGAGTAAAGGAAAATACATATGTATTGGAAACGCACCATCAAAGCTTTTCGAGTTACAACGTGTTGTTTAGGAAAAGCAAGATAATTTTGCACGATGAGTGATTTCCTTAAAACATGGTTTTCTGAGAAATATTAACGAAAAAAAAATTCTCCTGTGGGTTATCTTTTGAGGCTACACGTTTAGACGTGCACGCCACACCAAATCTTTTCGAGTTACAAACTGTTGTTTAGGAGATACAAGCTAATTTTTTATGATGCTTTATTTCTTCTTGTAAGGTGTTTCCAATAGGTACGTATTTGCCTTTAGTCTGCAACACTGTATTTCCTTGTAACGTGGTATTCTTACATATTCTTTCGAGAGAAAACTTTCCTGTGCGTCCTCTTTTGAGGCTACACGCTTAGACATACACGCAATACCAAAGATTTTCGCGTTACAACGTGTTGTTTAGGAAAAACAAGATAATTTCGCACGAAGAGGGATTTCCTTAATACGTGATTTTCTGACAAATTTTGACCAAAGAAAATTCTCCTATGGGTTCTCATTTGAGACTACACGTTTAGACGTACAGGCCACACCAAATCTTTTTAAGTTACAACATGTTGTTTAGGAGATACAAGCTAATTTTTTTACGATGCATTATTTCTTCTCGTAAAGTTTAAGTTTTTCCAATAAGTATGTATTTGCCTCTACTCTGCAACACTGTATTTCCTTATAACGTGGTATTCTTACATATTATTTCGAGAGAAAACTCTCCTGTGCGTTCTCGGATTTCCTTAAACCGTTGTGTTCTGACAAATTTTGAAGAAAGAAAATTCTCCTGTGGGTTCTCTTATGATGCTACACGTTTAGACATGCACGCCACACCAAATCCTTTCGAGTTACCACGTGTTGTTTAGGAGATACAGGCTAATTTTGTACGATGTGTTATTTCTTCTCGTAAATTGTTTCCAATAAGTACGTATTTGTCTTTCTCTGCAACACTGTATTTCCTTATAACATGGCATTCTTACATATTCTTTCGAGGGAAAACTCTCCTGAGCGTTCTCTTTTGAGGCTACATGTTTAGACATACAAGCAACACCAAAGCTTTTCGAGTTACAACGTGTTGTTTAGGAAAAACTAGATAATTTCGCACGATGCGAGATTTCCATAAACGTGGTTTTCTGAAAAATTTGACAATAGAAAGTTCTCCTGTGGGTTCTCTTTTGAGGCTACATGTTTAGACGTACACGCCACACCAAATCTGTTCGAGTTACAACGTGTTGTTTAGGAGATACAAGCTAATATTTTACAATGTGTTAATTCTTCTCATAAAGTGTTTCCAATACGTACGTATTTGTCTTTACTCTGCAACATTGTATTTCCTTATAACGTGGTATTCTTACATATTCTTTCAATAGAAAACTGTCCTTTGCGTTCCCTTTTGTGGCTACACACTTATACATACAGGCAACACCAAAGCTATTCAAGTTACAACATGTAGTTTAGGAAAAAGAAGATGATTTCGCAGGACGCGGGATTTCCTTAAAACGTGGTTTTCTGAAAAATTTTGACGAAAGAAAATTCTCCTGTGGGTTCTCTTTTGTGGCTACACATTTAGACGTACACACCACACCAAAACCTTTCGAGTTACAATGTGCTTTTTAGGAAATACAAGCTAATTTTGTACGATGCATTATTTCTTCTCGTAAAGTGTTTCAAATACGTATGTATCTATCTTTACTCTGCAACACTGTATTTCCTTATAACGTGGTATTCTTACATATTCGTTCGAGAGAAAACTCTCCTGTGCGTTCTCTTTTAAGGCTACACGCTTAGACATACACGCAGCACCAAAGCTTTTCGAGTTACAACGTGTTGTTTAGGAAAAACAAGATAATTTCGCACAATGCGGGATTTCCTTAAAACGTGGTTTTCTGACAAATTTGACGAAAGAAAATTCTTCTGTGGGTTCTCTGTTGAGGCTACACGTTTCAACTTACACGCCACACCAAATCCTTCGAGTTACTACGTGTTGTTTAGGAAATACAAGCTAATTTTGTACGATGTATTATTCCTTCTCGTAAAGTGTTTCCAATAAGTAAGTATCTGTCTTTACTCTGCAATACTGTATTTCCTTATAACGTGGTATTCTTACATATTCTATCGAGAGAATACTCTACTGTGCATTCTCTTTTGAGGCTACACGCTTAGACATACACGCAACACCAAAGCTTTTCGAGTTACAACGTGTTGTTTAGGAAAACAAGATGATTTCGCATGATGCAGGACGTCCTTAAAACGTGGTTTTCTGAAAAAATTTTGACGAGAGAAAATTCTCCAGTGGGTTCTCTTTTGAGGCTACACGTTTAGATGTAAACACCACAGCATATCTTTTCGAGTTACAACGTGTTGTTTCGGAGATACAAGCTAATTTTGTACCATGTGTTATTTCTTCTCGTTAAGTGTTTCCAATATGTAAGAATTTGTCTTTACTCTGCAACACCGTATTTCCTTATAACGTGGTATTCTTACATATTCTTTCGAGAGAAAACTCTCCTGTGCGTTCTCTTTTGAGGCTACATGCTTAGACATACACGTAACACCAAAGCTTTTCGAGTTCAATGTGTTGTTTAGGAAAAACAAGATAATTTCGCACAATGCGGGATTTCCTAAAAACGTGATTTCTGAAAAATTTTGACGAAAGAAAATTCTCCTGTGGGTTCTCTTTTGAGGCTACGCATTTAGTTGTAAACACCACACCAAACAGTTTCAAGTTACAACGTGTTGTTTAGGAGATACAACCTAACTTTGAACGATGCGTTATTTCATCTCTAAAAGTGTTTCCAATAAGTACCTATTTGTCTTTAGTCTGCAACACTGTATTTCCTTCGAACGTGGTATTCTTACATCTTATTTCAAGAGAAAACACTCCTGTGCATTGGCTTTTGAGGATACAGGCTTAGACATACACGCAACAGCAAAGCTTTTCATGTTACAACGTGTTGTTTAGGAAAAACAAGATAATTTCGCACGATGCGGGATTACCATAAAACGTGATTTTCTGACATATTTTGACGAAAGATAATTCTCCTGTGGGTTCTCTTTTGAGGCTACACATTTAGACGTACATGCCACACCAACTCTTTTCGAGTTCCAACGTGTTGTTTAGGAGATACAAGCTAATTTTGTATGATGCGTTATTTCTTCTCATAAAGTGTTTCCAATACGTACGTATTTGTCATTATTCTGCAACACTGTATTTCCTTATAACGTGGTATTCTTACATATTCTTTTGAGAGAAAACTCTCCTGTGCATTCACTTTTGAGGCTACACGCTTAGATATACAAGTAACACCAAAGCTTTTCGAGTTACAACATGTTGTTTAGGAAAAACAAGATAATTTTGCACAATGCGTGATTTCCTAAAAACGTGATTTCTGAAAAATTTTGAAAGAAGAAAAATCTCCTCTGGGTTCTCTTTTGAGGCTACAAGTTTAGTCGTACACCCCACACCAAATCGTTTCGAGTGACAACGTGATGTTAAGGAGATACAAGCTAATTTTGAATGATGCGTTATTTCATCTCTAAAAGTGTTTCCAGTACGTACATATTTGTCTTTAGTCTACAACACTGTATTTCCTTACAACGTGGTATTCTTACATCTTCTTTTGAGAGAAAATTCTCCTGTGGGTTCTCTTTTGAGGCTACACGAGTTACAACGTGTTGTTTAGGAGAGACAAGCTAATTTTTTATAATGCGTTAATTTTTCTCATAAAGTGTTTCCAAGCTAATTTTGAACGATGCATTATTTCTTCGTGTAGCCTCAAAAGAGAACCCTAAACAACACGTTGTAACTCGAAAAGCTTTGGTGTTGCGTGTATGTCTAAACGTGTGGCCTCAAAAGAGAAGGCACAGAGGAGTTTCTCTCGAAAGAATATGTAAGAATACCACGTTATAAGGAAATACAGTGTTGCAGAGTAAAGACAAATACATACGTATTGGAAACACTTTACGAGAAGAAATAACGCATCGTACAAAATTAGCTTGTATCTCCTAAACAACACGTTGTAACTCGAAAATATTTGGTGTGGCGTGTACGTGTAAACATGTAGCCTCAAAAGAGAACCCACAGGATAATTTTCGTTCGTCAATATTTGTCAGAAAACCACGTTTTAAGGAAGTCCCACATCGTGCGAAATTATCTTGTTTTTCCTAAACAACATGTCGTAACTCGAAAAGCTTTGGTGTTGCGTGTATGTCTAAGCGTGTAGCCTCAAAAGAGAAGGCACAGGAGAGTTTTCTCTCGAAAGAATATGTAAGAATACCACGTTATAAGGAAATACAATGTTGCAGTGTAAATACAAATACTTATGTATAGGAAACACTTTACGAGAAGAAATAAAGCATCGTACAAAATTAGCTTTTATCTCCTAAACAACACGTTGTAACTCGAAATATTTTGTGTGTCGTGTACGTCTAAACGTGTAGCCTCAAAAGAGAAGGCACAGGAGAGTTTTCTCTCGAAAGAATATGTAAGAATACCACGTTTTAAGGAAATACAGAGTTGCAGAGTAAAGACAAATATGTACGTATTGGCAACACCTTACGAGAAAAAATAAGGCATCGTACAAAATTAGTCTGTATCTCCTAAACAACACGTTGTAACTGAAAAGGATTTGGTGTGGCGTGTACGTCTAAACGTGTAGCCTCAAAAGAGAACCAACAAGAGAATTTTCTTTGGTCAAAATTTTTCAGAAAACCACGTTTTAAGGAAATCCCGCATCTTGCGAAATTATCTTGTTTTTCCTAAACAACACGTTGTAACTCGAAAAGCTTTGGTGTTGCCTGTATGTCTAAGCGTGTAGCCTCAAGAGAGAAGGCACAGGAGAGTTTTTTCTCGAAAGAATATGTAAGAATACCACGTTTTAAGGAAATACAGTGTTGCAGAGTAAAGACAAATACATTCGTATTGGCAACACTTTACGAGAAGAAATAACGCATCATACAAAATTAGTCTGTATCTACTAAACAACACGTTGTAACTCTAAAAGATTTGGTGTGGCGTGTACGTCTAAATGTGTAGCCTCAAAAGAGAACCCACAGCAGAATTTTCTTACATCAAAATTTGTCAGAAAACCACGTTTTATGGAAATCCCGCATCTTGCGAAATTATCTTGTTTTTCCTAAACAACACGTTGTAACTCGAAAAGCTTTGGTGTTGCGTGTATGTCTAAGCGTGTAGCCTCAAAAGAGAAGGCACAGGAGAGTTTTCTCTCGAAAGAATATGTAAGAATACCACGTTATAAGGAAATACAGTGTTGCAGAGTAAAGACAAATACGTACGTATTGGAAACACTTTAGGAGAAGAAATAATGCTTCGTGCAAAATTAGCTTGTATCTCCTAAACAACACGTTTAACTCGAAAAGATTTGGTGTCACCTGTATGTCTAAACGTGTAGCCTCAAAAGAGAACCCACAGGAGAACTTTCTTTCATCAAATTTTGCCAGAAAACCACATTTTAAAGAAATCCCACATCGTGCGAAATTATCTTGTTTTTCCTAAACAACATGTCGTAACTCGAAAAGCTTTGGTGTTGCGTGTATGTGTAAGCGTGTAGCCTCAAAAGAGAAGGCACAGGAGAGTTTTCTCTCGAAAGAATATGTAAAAATACCACGTTATAAGGAAAGACAGTGTTGCAGAGTAAAGACAAATACTTATGTATTGGAAACACTTTAGGAGAAGAAATAACGCATCGTACAAAATTAGCTTTTATCTCCTAAACAACACGTTGTAACTCGAAATATTTTGTGTGGCGTGTACATCTAAACGTGTAGCCTCAAAAGAGAAGGCACAGGAGAGTTTTCTCTCGAAAGAATATGTAAGAATACCACGTTTTAAGGAAATACAGAGTTGCAGAGTAAAGATAAATATGTACGTATTGGCAACACCTTACGAGAAAAAATAAGGCATCGTACAAAATTAGTGTGTATCTCCTAAACAACATGTTGTAACTGAAAAAGATTTGGTGTGGCGTGTACGTCTAAACGTGTAGCCTCAAAAGAGAACCCACAGGCGAATTTTCTTTCGTCAAAATTTTTCAGAAAACCACGTTTTGAGGAAATCCCGCATCTTGCGAAATTATCTTGTTTTTCCTAAACAACACGTTGTAACTCGAAAAGCTTTGGTGTTGCGTGTATGTCTAAGCGTGTAGCCTCAAAAGAGAAGGCACAGGAGAGTTTTTTCTCGAAAGAATATGTAAGAATACCACGTTTTAAGGAAATATCGTGTTGCAGAGTAAAGACAAATACATATGTATTGGCAACACTTTACGAGAAGAAATGACGCATCGTACAAAATTAGTCTGTATCTCAGAAACAAAACGTTGTAACTTGAAAAGATTTGGTGTGGCGTGTACGTCTAAACGTGTAGCCTCAAAAGAGAACCCACAGGAGAATTTTCTTAGGTCAAAATTTGTCAGAAAACCTCGTTTTAAGGAAATCCCGCATCTTGCGAAATTATCTTGTTTTTCCTAAACAACACGTTATAACTAGAAAAGCTTTGGTGTTGCGTGTACATCTAAGCGTGTAGCCTCAAAAGGGAATGCACAGGAGAGTTTTCTCTCGAAAGAATATGTAAGAATACCACGTTATAAGGAAATACAGTGTTGCAGAGTAAAGACAAATATGTAGGTATTGGAAATACTTTACGAGAAGAAATAACTCTTTGTGCAAAATTAGCTTGTATCTCCTAAACAACACGTTGTAACTCGAAATGATTTGGTGTGGCGTGTACATCTAAACGTGTGGCCTCAAAAGAGAACCCACGGGATAATTTTCTCTTGTCAAAATTTGTCAGAAAACCACGTTTTATGGAAATCCCTCATCGTGCGAAATTATCTAGTTTTTCATAAACAACACGTTATAACTTGAAAAGCTTTGGTGTTGCGTGTATGTCTAAGCCTATAGCCTCAAAAGAGAATGCACAGGAGAGTTTTCTCTCGAAAGAATATGTTAAAATACCACGTTATAAGGAAATACAGAGTTGCAGAGTAAAGACAAATAGGTATGTATTGGAAACACTTTACGAGAAGAAATAACGCATTGTACAAAATTAGCTTGTATCTCCTAAACAACACGTTGTAACTCGAAAGGATTTGGTGTGGCCTGTACGTCTAAATGTGTAGCCTCAAAAGAAAACCCACAGGATAATTTTCTTTCGTTAAAATTTTTCAGAAAACCACATTTTATGGAAATCCCGCATCGTTCGAAATTATCTTGTTTTTCCTAAACAACATATTGTAACTCGAAAATCTTTTGTTTGCGTGTATGTCTAAGGGTGTAGCCTCAAAAGAGAAGGCACAGGAGAGTTTTCTCTCGAAAGAATATGTAAGAATACCACGTTATAAGGAAATACAGTGTTGAAGAGTAAAGACAAATACGTACATATTGGAAACACTTTACGAGAAGAAATAACGCATCGTACAAAATTAGCTTGTATCTCCTAATCAACACGTTGTAACTCGAACTGATTTGGTGTGCTGTTTACATCTAAACGTGTAGCCTCCAAAGAGAACCCACAGGAGAATTTTGTTTCGTCAAAATTTGTCAGAAAACCACGTTTTAAGGAAATACCGCATCGTGTGAAATTACCTTGTTTTTCCTAAACAACACGTTGTATCTCGAAAAGCTTTGGTGTTGTGTGTAGGTCTAAGCGTGTAGCCTCAAAAGAGAACGCAGAGGAGAGTTTTCTCTCGAAAGAATATGTAAGAATACCACGTTATAAGTACATACAGTGTTGCAGAGTAAAGATAAATAGGTACGTATTGTAAATACTTTATGAGAAGAATTAATGCATGGTACAAAATTAGCTTGTATCTCCTAAACAACTCCTTGTAACTCGAAAGGATTTGGTGTGGCTCGTACGTATACATGTGTAACCTCAAAAAAGAACCCACAGGAGAACTTTCTTTCGTCAAAATTTGTCCAAAAACCACGTTTTAGGGAAATCTCTCATCGTGCAAAATTATCTTGTTTTTCCTAAACAACACGTTGTAACTCAAAAAGCTTTGGTGTTGCGTGTATGTCTGAGCTTGTAGCCTCTAAAGAGAACGCACAGGAGAGTTTTCTCTCGAAAGAACATGTAAGAATACAACGTTATAAGGAAATACAGTGTTGCAGAGTAAAGACAAATACGTACGTATTGGAAACACTTTACGAGAAGAAATAACGCATCGTAAAAAATTAGCTTGTATCTCCTAAACAACACGTGGTAACTCGAAAGTATTTGGTGTGGCGTGTACTTCTAAACGTGTAGCCTCAAAAGAGAACCCACAGGAGAATTTTCTTTTGTCAAAATTTGTCAGAAAACCACGTTTTAAGGTAATCCTGCATTGTGCGAAATTATCTTGTTTTTCCTAAACAACACGTTGTAACTCGAAAAGCTTTGGTATTGCCTGTATGTCTAAGTGTGTAGCCTCAAAAGGGAACGCACAGGATAGTTTTCTCTCGAAATAATATGTAAGAATACCACGTTATAAGGAAATACAATGTTGCAGAGTAAAGACAAATACATACTTACTGGAAACACTTTACGAGAAGAATTAATGCATTGCAAAAAATTAGCTTGTATCTCCTAAACAACACGTTGTAACTCGAAAAGATTTGGTGTGGCGTGTACGTCTAAATATGTAGCCTCAAAAGAGAACCAACAGGAGAATTTTCTTTCGTCAAAATTTTTCAGAAAACCACGTTTTAAGGAAATCCCGCATCGTGCGAAATCATCTCCTTTTTCCTAAACAACATGTTGTGACTCGAAAAGCTTTGGTGTTGCGTGTATGTGTAAGCGTGGAGCCTCAAAAGAGAAGGCACAGGAGAGTTTTCTGTCGAAAGAATATGTAAGAATACTACGTTATAAGGAAATACAATTTTGCAGATTAAAACAAATAAGTACATATTGGAAACACTTTACGAGAAGAAATAACGCATCGTACAAAATTAACTTGTATCACCAAACAGCACGTTGTAAATCGAAATGATTTGGTGTGACGTGTATGTCTAAACGTGTAGCCTAAAGAGAGAACCCACAGGATAATTTTCTTTCATCAAAATTTGTCAGAAACCACGTTTTAAGGAAATCTCACATCGTGCGAAATTATCTTGTTTTTCCTAAACACCACGCTGTAACTCGAAAAGCTTTGGTGTTGCGTGTATTTCTAAGCTTGTAGCCTCAAAAGAGAACGCACAAGAGAGTTTTCTCTTGAAAGATTATGTACGAATACCACGTTATAAGGAAATACAATTTTGCAGAGTAAAGACAAATAAGTACATACTGGAAACACTTTACGAGAAGAAATAACGCATCGTACAAAATTAGATTGTATCTCCTAAACAACACGTTGTAACTCGAAAAGATTTGGTGTGACGTGTACGTCTAAAAGTGTAACCTCAAAAGAGAACCCACAAGAGAATTTTCTTCCCTCAAAATTTGTCAGAAACCACGTTTTAAGGAAATCTCTCATCGTGCGAAATTATCTTGTTTTTTTCTAAACAACACATTGTATCAGGAAAAGATTTGGTGTTGTGTGTATGTCTAAGAGTGTAACCTCAAAAGAGAACGCACAGGATAGTTTTCTCTCGAAAGGATATGTAAGAATACCATGTTATAAGGAAATACAATGTTGCAGAGTCAAGACAAATACGTACGTATTGGAAACACTTTACGAGAAGAATTAACGCATCGTAAAAAATTAGCTTGTATCTCCTAAACAACACGTTGTAACTCGAAAAGATTTGGTGTGGCATGTACATCTAAACGTGTAGCCTCAAAAGGGAACCCACAGGAGAATTTTCTTTATTCAAAATTTTTCAGAAAACCACGTTTTAAGGAAATCCCGCATCGTGCGAAATCATCTATTTTCCAAAACAGCATGTTGTAACTCGAAAAGCTTTGGTGTTGCATGTATGTGTAAGTGTGGAGCCTCAAAAGTGAAGGCACAGGAGAGTTTTCTCTCGAAAGAATATGTAAGAATACCACGTTATAAGGAAATACAATTTTGCAGAGTAAAGACAAATAAGTGCATATTGGAAACACTTTACGAGAAGAAATAACGCATCGTATAAAATTAGCTTGTATCTCCGAAACAACACGTTGTAACTCGAAAATATTTGGTGTGACGTGTACATCTAAAAGTGTAACCTCAAACGAGAACCCACAGCAGAATTTTGTTTCATCAAAATTTGTCAGAAACCACGTTTTAAGGAAATCTCGCATCGTGCGAAATTATCTTGTTTTTCCTAAACAACATGTTGTAACTCAAAAAGCTTTGGTGTTGCGTGTATGTCTAAGCTTGTAGCCTCAAAAGAGAACGCACAGGAGAGTTTTCTCTCGAAAGAATATGTAAGAATACCACATTATAAGGAAATACAGTGTTGCAGAGTAAAGACAACTACATACATATGGGAAACACTTTAAGAGAAAAAATAACACATCGTACAAAATTAGCTTGTATCTCCTAAACAACACGTTGTAACTCGAAAAGATTTGGTGTGGCTCATACCTCTACACGTGTAGCCTCAAAAGAGAACCCACAGGAGAACTTTCTTTCATCAAAATTTTTCAGAAAACCACGTTTTATGGAAATCTCGCATCGTGCGAAATTATCTTGTTTTTCGTAAACAACACGTTGTAACTCGAAAAGCTTTGGCGTTGCGTGTTTGTCTAAGCGTGTAGCCTCAAAAGAGAATGCACAGGAGAGTTTTCCCTCGAAAGAATATGTAAGAATACCACGTTATAAGGAAATACAGTGTTGCAGAGTAAAGACAAAAAAAGTACGTATTGGAAACTCTATACGAGAAGAAATAACGCATCGTACAATATTTGCTTGTATCTCCTAAACAACACGTGGTAACTCGAAAGGATTTGGTGTGGCGTGTATGTCTAAACGTGTAGCCTCTAAAGAGAACCCACGGGAGAATTTTTTTCCTCCAAATTTGTCAGAAAACCACGTTTTAAGGAAATCCCGCATCGTGCAAAATTATCTTGTTTTTCATAAACAACACGTTGTAACTCGAAAAGATTTGGTGTTGACTGTATGTCTAAGTGTGTAGCCTCAAAGGGGAACGCACAGGATAGTTTTCCCTCTAAAGAATATGTAAGAATACCACGTTATAAGGAAATACAATGTTGCAGAGTAAAAACAAACGCGTACTTCTTGGAAACACTTTATGAGAAGAATTAACGCATCGTAAAAAATTAGCTTGTATCTCCTAAACAACACGTTGTAACTGGAAAAGATTTGGTGTTGCATGTACATCTAAACGTGTAGCCTCAAAAGAAAACCCACAGGAGATTTTTCTTTCATCAAAATTTGTCAGAAACCACGTTTTAAGGAAATCTCGCATCGTGCGAAATTATCTTGTTTTTCCTAAACAACACGTTGTAACTCGAAAACCTTTGGTGTTGCGTGTATATCTAAGCATGTAGCCTCAAAAGAGAACGCACAGGAGAGTTTTCCCTCGAAATAATATGTACGAATACCACGTTATAAGGAAATACAGTGTTGCAGAGTAAAGACAAATAAGTACGAATTGGAAACACTTTACGAGAAGAAATAAGGCATCGTAAAAAATTGGCTTGTATCTCCTAAACAACACGTTGTACCTCGAAAAGATTTGGTGTGGCTCATACGTCTACACGTGTAGCCTCAAAAAAGAACGAACAGGAGAACTTTCTTTCGTTAAAATTTCTCAGGAAACCACGTTTTAAGGAAATACCGCATCATGCAAAATTATCTTGTTTTTCCTAAACAGCATGATGTAACTCGAAAAGCTTTGGTGTTGCATGTATGTCTAAGCGAGTAACCTCTAAAGAGAACGCACAGGATAGTTTTCTCTCGAAAGAATATGTAAGAATACTACGTTATTAGGAAATACAATGTTGCAGAGTAAAAACACATACGTACCTATTGGAAAAACTTTACAAGAAGAATTAACGCATCGTACAAAATTAGCTTGTATCTCCTAAACAACACGTGGTAACTCGAAAGGATTTGGTGTGGTGTGTACGTCTAAACATGTAGCCTCAAAAGAGAACCCACAGGAGAATTTACTTTCATCAACATTTTTCAGAAAACCACGTTTTAAGGAAATCCCGCATCGTGCGAAATGATCTTCTTTTTCCTAAACAACATGTTGTACCTCGAAAAGCTTTGGTGTTGCGTGTATGTGTAAGCATGGAGCGACAAAAGGGACAGCACAGGAGAGTTTTCACTCGAAAGAATATGTAAGAATACCACATTATAAGGAAATACAATTTTGCAGAGTAAAGACAAATAAGTACTTATTGGTAACACTTTACGAGAAGAAATAACGCATCATTCAAAATTAGCTTGTATCTCCTAAACAACACGTTGTAACTCGAAAAGATTTGGTGTGACGTGTATGTCTAAACGTGTAGCCTCAAAAGAGAACCCACAGGAGAATTTTCTTTCATCAAAATTTGTCAAAAACCACGTTTTAAGGAAATCTCGCATCGTGCGAAATTATCTTGTTTTTCCTAAACAACACGTTGTAACTCGAAAAGCTTTGGTGTTGCGTGTATGTCTAAGCTTTTAGCCTCAAAAGAGAACGCACAGGAGAGTTTTCTCTCGAACGAATATGTAAGAATACCACGTTATAAGAAAATACAGTGTTGCAGAGTAAAGACAAATACGTACGTATTGGAAACACTTGAAGAGAAGAAATAACGCATCATACAAAATTAGCTTGTATCTCCTATACAACACGTTGTAACTCGAAAAGATTTGGTGTGGCTCGTACCTCTACACGTGTAGCCTCAAAAGAGAACCCACAGGAAAACTTTCTTTCGTCAAAATTTTTCAGAAAACCACGTTTTATGGAAATCTCGCTTCAAGCGAAATTATCTTGTTTTTCCTAAAAAACACATTGTAACTCGAAAAGCTTTGGCGTTGCGTGTTTGTCTAAGCGTGTAGCCTCAAAGAGAACGCACAGGAGAGTTTTCCCTCGAAATAATATGTAAGAATACCACGTTATAAGGAAATACAGTGTTGCAGAGTAAAGACAAATAAGTACGTATTGGAAACACTTTACCAGAGGAAATAATGCATTGTTCAAAATTTGCTTGTATCTCCTAAACAACACGTTGTAACTCGAAAAGATTTGGTGTGGCTCATATGTCTACACGTGTAGCCTCAAAAGAGAATGCACAGGAGAACTTTCTTTCGTCAAAATTTCTCAGGAAACCACGTTTTCAGGAAATCCCGCATCGTGCAAAATTATCTTGTTTTTCCTAAACAACACTATGTAACTCGAAAATCTTTGGTGTTGCATGTATGTCTAAGTGTGTAGCCTCAAAAGAGAACGCACAGGAGAGTTTTCCCTCGAAAGAATATGTAAGAATACCACGTTATAAGGAAATACAGTGTAGCAGAATAAAGACAAATACGTACGTATTGGAAACACTTTACGAGAAGAAATAAAGCATCGTAAAAAATTTGCTTGTATCTCCTAAACATGTTGTAACTTGAAAAGATTTGGTGTGGCTCGTACGTCTAAAAGTGTAGCCTCCAAAGAGAACCCACAGGAGAACTTTCTTTCGTCAAAATTTGTCAGAAAACCACGTTTTAAGGAAATCCCGCATCGTGCAAAATTATCTTGTTTTTCCAAAACAACACGTTGTAACTCGAAAAGCTTTGGTGGTGCGTGTATGTCAAAGCATGTAGCCTCTAAAGAGAACGCACAGGAGAGTTTTCTCTCGAAAGAACATGTAAGAATACAACGTTATAAGGAAATACAGTGTTGCAGAGTAAAGACAAATACATACGTATTGGAAACACTTTATGAGAAGAAATAACACATCGTACAAAATTAGCTTGTATCTTCTAAACAACACGTGATAACTCGAAAGGATTTGGTGTCGCGTGCACGTCTAAACGTATAGCCTCAAAAGAGAACCCACAGGAGAATTTTCTTTCGTCAAAATTTGTCAGAACACAACGTTTTAAGGAAATCCCGCATCATGCGAAATTATCTTGTTTTTCATAAACAACACGTTGTAACTCGAAAAGCTTTGGTGTTGCCTGTATGTCTAAGTGTGTAGCCTCAAAAGGGAACGCAAAGGATAGTTTTCTCTTGAAAGAATATGTAGGAATACCACGTTATAAGGAAATACAATGTTGCAGAGTAAAGACAAATACGTACGTATTGGAAACACTTTACGAGAAGAAAAAAGGCATCGTACAAAATTAGCTTGTATCTCCTAAACAACACGTGGTAACTCGAAAGGATTTGGTGTGACGTGTACGTCTAAAGGTGTAGCCTCAAAAGAGAACCCACAGGAGAATTTTCTTTCGTTAAAATTTTCAGAAAACCACGTTTTAAGGAAATCCCGCATTGTGGGATATCATCTTCTTTTTCCTAAACAACATGTTGTAACTCGAAAAGCTTTGGTGTTGCGTGTACTTGTAAGCATGGAGCCTCCAAAGGGAAAGCACAGGAGAGTTTTCTCTCGAAAGAAAATGTAAGAATACCACGTTATAAGGAAATACAATTTTCCAGAGTAAAGACATATAAGTACATATTGGTAACACTTTATGAGAAGAAATAACGCATCATTCAAAATTAGCTTGTATCTCCTAAACAACACGATGTAACTCGAAAGGATTTGGTGTGACGTGTATGTCTAAACGTGTAGCCTCAAAAGAGAACCCACAGGAGAATTTTCTTTCATCAAAATTTGTCAGAAACTACGTTTTGAGGAATTCTCGCATTCTGCAAAATTATCTTGTTTTTCCTAAACAACACGTTGTAAATCAAAACCTTTGGTGTTGCGTGTATGTCTAAGCATGTAGCCTCAAAAGAGAATGCACAGGAGAGTTTTCTCTCGAAAGAATATGTAAGAATACCACGTTATAAGGAAATACAGTGTTGCAGAGTAAAGACAAATTCGTACATATTGGAAACACTTTAAGAGAAGAAATAACACATCGTACAAAATTAGCTTGTATCTCCTAAGCAACACGTTGTAACTCGAAAAGATTTGGTGTGGCTCGTACCTCTACACGTGTAGCCTCAAAAGAGAACCCACAGGAGAGTTTTCCCTCGAAATAATATGTACGAATACCACGTTATAAGGAAATACAGTGTTGCAGAGTAAAGACAAATAAGTACGAATTGGAAACACTTTACGAGAAGAAATAAGGCATCGTAAAAAATTGGCTTGTATCTCCTAAACAACACGTTGTACCTCGAAAAGATTTGGTGTGGCTCATACGTCTACACGTGTAGCCTCAAAAAAGAACGAACAGGAGAACTTTCTTTCGTTAAAATTTCTCAGGAAACCACGTTTTAAGGAAATACCGCATCATGCAAAATTATCTTGTTTTTCCTAAACAGCATGATGTAACTCGAAAAGCTTTGGTGTTGCATGTATGTCTAAGCGAGTAACCTCTAAAGAGAACGCACAGGATAGTTTTCTCTCGAAAGAATATGTAAGAATACTACGTTATTAGGAAATACAATGTTGCAGAGTAAAAACACATACGTACCTATTGGAAAAACTTTACAAGAAGAATTAACGCATCGTACAAAATTAGCTTGTATCTCCTAAACAACACGTGGTAACTCGAAAGGATTTGGTGTGGTGTGTACGTCTAAACATGTAGCCTCAAAAGAGAACCCACAGGAGAATTTACTTTCATCAACATTTTTCAGAAAACCACGTTTTAAGGAAATCCCGCATCGTGCGAAATGATCTTCTTTTTCCTAAACAACATGTTGTACCTCGAAAAGCTTTGGTGTTGCGTGTATGTGTAAGCATGGAGCGACAAAAGGGACAGCACAGGAGAGTTTTCACTCGAAAGAATATGTAAGAATACCACATTATAAGGAAATACAATTTTGCAGAGTAAAGACAAATAAGTACTTATTGGTAACACTTTACGAGAAGAAATAACGCATCATTCAAAATTAGCTTGTATCTCCTAAACAACACGTTGTAACTCGAAAAGATTTGGTGTGACGTGTATGTCTAAACGTGTAGCCTCAAAAGAGAACCCACAGGAGAATTTTCTTTCATCAAAATTTGTCAAAAACCACGTTTTAAGGAAATCTCGCATCGTGCGAAATTATCTTGTTTTTCCTAAACAACACGTTGTAACTCGAAAAGCTTTGGTGTTGCGTGTATGTCTAAGCTTTTAGCCTCAAAAGAGAACGCACAGGAGAGTTTTCTCTCGAACGAATATGTAAGAATACCACGTTATAAGAAAATACAGTGTTGCAGAGTAAAGACAAATACGTACGTATTGGAAACACTTGAAGAGAAGAAATAACGCATCATACAAAATTAGCTTGTATCTCCTATACAACACGTTGTAACTCGAAAAGATTTGGTGTGGCTCGTACCTCTACACGTGTAGCCTCAAAAGAGAACCCACAGGAAAACTTTCTTTCGTCAAAATTTTTCAGAAAACCACGTTTTATGGAAATCTCGCTTCAAGCGAAATTATCTTGTTTTTCCTAAAAAACACATTGTAACTCGAAAAGCTTTGGCGTTGCGTGTTTGTCTAAGCGTGTAGCCTCAAAGAGAACGCACAGGAGAGTTTTCCCTCGAAATAATATGTAAGAATACCACGTTATAAGGAAATACAGTGTTGCAGAGTAAAGACAAATAAGTACGTATTGGAAACACTTTACCAGAGGAAATAATGCATTGTTCAAAATTTGCTTGTATCTCCTAAACAACACGTTGTAACTCGAAAAGATTTGGTGTGGCTCATATGTCTACACGTGTAGCCTCAAAAGAGAATGCACAGGAGAACTTTCTTTCGTCAAAATTTCTCAGGAAACCACGTTTTCAGGAAATCCCGCATCGTGCAAAATTATCTTGTTTTTCCTAAACAACACTATGTAACTCGAAAATCTTTGGTGTTGCATGTATGTCTAAGTGTGTAGCCTCAAAAGAGAACGCACAGGAGAGTTTTCCCTCGAAAGAATATGTAAGAATACCACGTTATAAGGAAATACAGTGTAGCAGAATAAAGACAAATACGTACGTATTGGAAACACTTTACGAGAAGAAATAAAGCATCGTAAAAAATTTGCTTGTATCTCCTAAACATGTTGTAACTTGAAAAGATTTGGTGTGGCTCGTACGTCTAAAAGTGTAGCCTCCAAAGAGAACCCACAGGAGAACTTTCTTTCGTCAAAATTTGTCAGAAAACCACGTTTTAAGGAAATCCCGCATCGTGCAAAATTATCTTGTTTTTCCAAAACAACACGTTGTAACTCGAAAAGCTTTGGTGGTGCGTGTATGTCAAAGCATGTAGCCTCTAAAGAGAACGCACAGGAGAGTTTTCTCTCGAAAGAACATGTAAGAATACAACGTTATAAGGAAATACAGTGTTGCAGAGTAAAGACAAATACATACGTATTGGAAACACTTTATGAGAAGAAATAACACATCGTACAAAATTAGCTTGTATCTTCTAAACAACACGTGATAACTCGAAAGGATTTGGTGTCGCGTGCACGTCTAAACGTATAGCCTCAAAAGAGAACCCACAGGAGAATTTTCTTTCGTCAAAATTTGTCAGAACACAACGTTTTAAGGAAATCCCGCATCATGCGAAATTATCTTGTTTTTCATAAACAACACGTTGTAACTCGAAAAGCTTTGGTGTTGCCTGTATGTCTAAGTGTGTAGCCTCAAAAGGGAACGCAAAGGATAGTTTTCTCTTGAAAGAATATGTAGGAATACCACGTTATAAGGAAATACAATGTTGCAGAGTAAAGACAAATACGTACGTATTGGAAACACTTTACGAGAAGAAAAAAGGCATCGTACAAAATTAGCTTGTATCTCCTAAACAACACGTGGTAACTCGAAAGGATTTGGTGTGACGTGTACGTCTAAAGGTGTAGCCTCAAAAGAGAACCCACAGGAGAATTTTCTTTCGTTAAAATTTTCAGAAAACCACGTTTTAAGGAAATCCCGCATTGTGGGATATCATCTTCTTTTTCCTAAACAACATGTTGTAACTCGAAAAGCTTTGGTGTTGCGTGTACTTGTAAGCATGGAGCCTCCAAAGGGAAAGCACAGGAGAGTTTTCTCTCGAAAGAAAATGTAAGAATACCACGTTATAAGGAAATACAATTTTCCAGAGTAAAGACATATAAGTACATATTGGTAACACTTTATGAGAAGAAATAACGCATCATTCAAAATTAGCTTGTATCTCCTAAACAACACGATGTAACTCGAAAGGATTTGGTGTGACGTGTATGTCTAAACGTGTAGCCTCAAAAGAGAACCCACAGGAGAATTTTCTTTCATCAAAATTTGTCAGAAACTACGTTTTGAGGAATTCTCGCATTCTGCAAAATTATCTTGTTTTTCCTAAACAACACGTTGTAAATCAAAACCTTTGGTGTTGCGTGTATGTCTAAGCATGTAGCCTCAAAAGAGAATGCACAGGAGAGTTTTCTCTCGAAAGAATATGTAAGAATACCACGTTATAAGGAAATACAGTGTTGCAGAGTAAAGACAAATTCGTACATATTGGAAACACTTTAAGAGAAGAAATAACACATCGTACAAAATTAGCTTGTATCTCCTAAGCAACACGTTGTAACTCGAAAAGATTTGGTGTGGCTCGTACCTCTACACGTGTAGCCTCAAAAGAGAACCCACAGGAGAACTTTCTTTTGTCAAATTTTTTCAGAAAACCACGTTTTATGGAAATCTCGCATCGTGCAAAATTATCTTGTTTTTCCAAAACAACACGTTGTAACTCGAAAAGCTTTGGTGTTGCGTGTATGTCTAAGCGTGTATCCTCTAAAGAGAACACACAGGAGAGTTTTCTCTCGAAAGAACATGTAAGAATACAACGGTATAAGGAAATACAGTGTTGCAGAGTAAAGACAAATACTTATTGGAAACACTTTACGAGATGAAATAACACATCATACAAAATTAGCTTGTATCTCCTAAACAACACGTGGTAACTCAAAAGGATTTGGTGTGGCATGTACCTCTAAACATGTAGCCTCAAAAGAGAACCCACAGGACTATTTTCTTTCATCAAAATTTGTCAGAAAACCACGTTTTAAGGAAATACCGCATCGTGCGAAATCATCTTGTTTTTCATAAACAACACGTTATACCTCGAAAAGCTTTGGTGTTGCCTTTATGTCTAAGTGTGTAGCCTCAAAAGGGAACGCACAGGATAGTTTTCTCTCGAAGGAATGTGTAAGAATACCATGTTATAAGGAAATACAGTGTTGCAGAGTAAAGACAAATACGTACATATTGGAAACACTTTACGAGAAGAATTAACGCATCATACAAAATTAGCTTGTATCTCCTAAACAATACGTTGTATCTCGGAAAGATTTGGTGTGGCGTGTACGTCTAAACATGTAGCCTCAAAAGAGAACCCACAGCAGAATTTTCTTTCGTCAAAATTTGTCAGAAAACCACGTTTTAAGGAAATCCCGCATCGTGGGAAATCATCTTCTTTTTCCTAAACAACATGTTGTAACTCGAAAAGCTTTGGTGTTGCGTGTATGTGTAAGCATGGAGCCTCAAAAGAGAAGGCACAGGAGAGTTTTCTCTCGAAAGAATATGTAAGAATACCACGTTTTTACGAAATACAATTTTGCAGAGTAAAGACAAATAAGTACATATTGGAAAAACTTTAGGTGAAGAAATAACGCATCGTACAAAATTAGCTTGTATCTCCTAAACAACACGTTGTAAATCGAAAAGATTTGGTGTGACGTGTATGTCTAAACGTGTACCCTCAAAAGAGAACCGACAGGAGAATTTCTTTCATCAAAATTTGTCAGAAACCACGTTTTAAGGAAATCTCGCATTGTGCGAAATTATCTTGTTTTTCCTTAAAAACACGTTGTAACTCGAAAAGCTTTGGTGTTGCGTGTATATCTAAGCTTGTAGCCTCACAAGAGAACGCACAGGAGACTTTTTTCTCGAAAGAATATGGAAGAATACCACGTTATAAGGAAATACAGTGTTGCAGAGTAAAGACAAATTACGTACCTATTTGAAACACTTTATGAGAAGAAATAACGCATCGAACAAAATTAGCTTGTATCTCCTAAACAACACGTTGTAACTTGAAAAGATTTGGTGTGGCTCGTTCTTCTACACGTGTAGCCTCAAAAGAGAACCCACAGGAGAACTTTCTTTCTTCAAAATTTTTCAGAAAACCACGTTTTATGGAAATCTCGCATCGTGCGAAATTATCTTGTTTTTCCTAAACAACACTTTGTAACTCGAAAAGCTTTGGCGTTGTGTGTTTGTCTAAGCGTGTAGCCTCAAAAGAGAATGCACAGGAGAGTTTTCCCCTCGAAAGAATATGTAAGAATACCACGTTATAAGGAAATACAGTGTTGTAGAGTAAAGACAAATAAGTACGTATTGGAAACACTTACTGAGAAGAAATAACGCATAGTACAAAATTTGCTTCTATCTCCTAAACAACACGTTGTAACTTGAAAAGATTTGGTGTGGCTCGTACGTATGCACGTGTAACCTCAAAAGAGAACCCACAGGAGAACTTTCTTTCGTCAAAATTTGTCAGAAAACCACGTTTTAAGGAAATCCCGCATCGTGCAAAATTATCTTGTTTTTCCTAAACAACAAGTTGTAACTCAAAAAGCTTTGGTGTCGCGTGTATGTCTAAGCGTGTAGCCTCTAAAGAGAACACACAGGAGAGTTTTCTCTCGAAAGAACATGTAAGAATACAACGTTATAAGGAAATACAGTGTTGCAGAGTAAAGGCAAATAAATACGTATTGGAAACACTTTACCAGAAGAAATAACGCATCATATAAATTAGATTGTATCTCCTAAACAACATGTGGTAACTCAAAAGGATTTGGTGTGGCGTGTACGTCTAAACGTGTAGCCTTAAAAGAGAACCCACAGGAGATTTTTCTTTCATCAAAATTTGTTAGAAACCACGTTTTAAGGAAATCCCGCATCGTGCGAAATTACGTTCTTTTTCCTAAACAACACGTTGTAACTTGAAAAGCTTTGGTGTTGCGTGTATGTCTAAAGCGTGTAAGCGCAAAAGAGAATGCACAGGAGAGTTTTCTCTCGAAAGAATATGTAAGAATACCACATTATAAGGAAATACAGTGTTGCAGAGTAAAGACAACTACGTACGTATTGGAAACTCTTTATGAGAAGAAATTACCCATTGTACAAAAATAGCTTGTATCTCCTAAACAACATGTTGTAACTCGAAAAGATTTTGTGTGGCTCGTACTTCTACATGTGAGCCTCAAAAGAGAACCCACAGGAAAACTTTCTTTCTCAAGATATTTCAGAAAACTACGTTTTAAGGAAATCTCGCATTGTGCGAAATTATCTTGTTTTTCCTTAAAAACACGTTGTAACTCAAAAAGCTTTGGTGTTGCGTGTATATCTAAGCTTGTAGCCTCACAAGAGAACGCACAGGAGACTTTTTTCTCAAAAGAATATGGAAGAATACCACGTTATAAGGAAATACAGTGTTGCAGAGTAAAGACAAATACGTACCTATTTGAAACACTTTATGAGAAGAAATAACGCATCGAACAAAATTAGCTTGTATCTCCTAAACAACACGTTGTAACTCGAAAAGATTTGGTGTGGCTCGTTCTTCTACACGTGTAGCCTCAAAAGAGAACCCACAGGAGAACTTTCTTTCTTCAAAATTTTTCAGAAAACCACGTTTTATGGAAATCTCGCATCGTGCGAAATTATCTTGTTTTTCCTAAACAACACTTTGTAACTCGAAAAGCTTTGGCGTTGCGTGTTTGTCTAAGCGTGTAGCCTCAAAAGAGAATGCACAGGAGAGTTTTCCCTCGAAAGAATATGTAAGAATACCACGTTATAAGGAAATACAGTGTTGTAGAGTAAAGACAAATAAGTACGTATTGGAAACACTTACTGAGAAGAAATAACGCATAGTACAAAATTTGCTTCTATCTCCTAAACAACACGTTGTAACTTGAAAAGATTTGGTGTGGCTCGTACGTATGCACGTGTAACCTCAAAAGAGAACCCACAGGAGAACTTTCTTTCGTCAAAATTTGTCAGAAAACCACGTTTTAAGGAAATCCCGCATCGTGCAAAATTATCTTGTTTTTCCTAAACAACAAGTTGTAACTCAAAAAGCTTTGGTGTCGCGTGTATGTCTAAGCGTGTAGCCTCTAAAGAGAACACACAGGAGAGTTTTCTCTCGAAAGAACATGTAAGAATACAACGTTATAAGGAAATACAGTGTTGCAGAGTAAAGGCAAATAAATACGTATTGGAAACACTTTACCAGAAGAAATAACGCATCATATAAATTAGATTGTATCTCCTAAACAACATGTGGTAACTCAAAAGGATTTGGTGTGGCGTGTACGTCTAAACGTGTAGCCTTAAAAGAGAACCCACAGGAGATTTTTCTTTCATCAAAATTTGTTAGAAACCACGTTTTAAGGAAATCCCGCATCGTGGGAAATTACCTTCTTTTTCCTAAACAACACGTTGTAACTTGAAAAGCTTTGGTGTTGCGTGTATGTCTAAGCGTGTAAGCGCAAAAGAGAATGCACAGGAGAGTTTTCTCTCGAAAGAATATGTAAGAATACCACATTATAAGGAAATACAGTGTTGCAGAGTAAAGACAACTACGTACGTATTGGAAACTCTTTATGAGAAGAAATAATCCATTGTACATAATAGCTTGTATCTCCTAAACAACATGTTGTAACTCGAAAAGATTTTGTGTGGCTCGTACTTCTACATGTGAGCCTCAAAAGAGAACCCACAGGAAAACTTTCTTTCTCAAGATATTTCAGAAAACCACGTTTTAAAGAAATCTCGCATTGTGCGAAATTATCTTGTTTTTCCTAAACAACACGTTGTAACTCGAAAAGCTTTGGCGTCGTGTGTTTGTCTAAGCATGTAGCCTCAAAGAAGAACACACAGGAGAGTTTTCCCTCGAAAGAATATGTAAGAATACCATGTTATAAGGAAATACAGTGTTGCAGAGTAAAGACAAATAAGTACTTATTGGAAACACTTTACGAGAAGAAATAACGCATCTTATAAAATTTGCTTGTATCTCCTAAACAACACGTTCTAACTCGAAAAGATTTGGTGTGGCTCGTACGTCTACACGTGTAGCCTCAAAAGAGAACCCACAGAAGAACTTTCTTTCGTCAAAGTTGTCAGAAAACAACGTTTTAAGGAAATCCCACATCGTGCAAAATTATCTTGATTTCCTAAACAACACGTTGTAACTCAAAAAGCTTTGGTGTTGCGTGTATGTCTAAGCATGTAGCCTCTACAGAGAACGCACAGGAGAGTTTTCTCTCAAAAGAACATGTAAGAATAAAACATTATAAAGAAATACAGTGTTGCAGAGTAAAGACAAATATGTACGTATTGGAAAGACTTTACGAGAAGAAATAACGCATCGTACAAAATTAGCTTGTATCTCCTAAACAACACGTGGTAACTCGAAAGGATTTGGTGTGGTGTGTACTTCTAAACCTGTATCCTCAAAAGAGAACCCACAGGAGAATTTTCTTTCTTCAAAATTTGTCAGAAAACCACGTTTTAATGAAATCCTGCATCGTGCGAAATTATCTTGTTTTTCCTAAACAACACGTTGTAACTCGAAAAGCTTTGGAGTTGCCTGTATGTCTAAGTGTGTAGCCTCAAAAGGGAACGCACAGGATAGTTTTTTCTCGAAATAATATGTAAGAATATCACGTTATAAGGAAATAGAATGTTGCAGAGTAAAGACAAATATGTACGTATTGGAAACACTTTAGGAGAAGAATTAACACATTGTACAAAATTAGCTTGTATCTCCTAAACAACATGTTGTAACTTGAAAAGATTTGGTGTGGCATGTACGCCTAAACGTGTAACCTCAAAAGAGAACCCACAGGAGAATTTTCTTTTGTCAAAATTTGTCAGAAAACCACGTTTTAAGTAAATCCCGCATCGTGGGAAATCATCTTCTTTTTCCTAAACAACATGTTTTAACACGAAAAGCTTTGGTGTTGCGTGTATGTGTAAGCGTGGAGCCTCAAAAGGGAAGGCACAGGAGAGTTTTCTCTCGAAAGAATATGTAAGAATACCACGTTTTTACGAAATACAATTTTGCAGAGTAAAGACAAATAAGTACATATTGGAAACACTTTATGAGAAGAAATAACGCATCGAACAAAATTAGCTGTCTTTACTCTGCAACACTGTATTTCCTTATAACGTGGTATTCTTACATATTCTTTCGAGAGAAAACTCTCCTGTGCCTTCTCTTTTGAGGCTACACACTTAGACATACACGCAACACGAAAGCTTTTCGATTTACAACGTGTTGTTTAGGAAAAACAGGATAATTTCGCACGATGCGGGATTTCCTTAAAACGTGATTTTCTGAAAAATTTTGACAAAAGAAAATTCTCCTTTGGGTTCTCTTTTGATGCTACACGTTAAGACGTACACGCCACAACAATTCTTTTCGAGTTACAACGTGTAGTTTTGGAGATACAAGCTAATTTTGTACGATGCGTTATTTCTTCTAGTAAAGTGTTTCCAATAATTACGTATTTGTCTTTACTCTTCAAAACTGTATTTCGTTATAACATGGTATTCTTACATATTCTTTCGAGAGAAAACTCTCCTCTGCCTTCTCTTTTGAGGCTACACATTTAGACATACACGCAACATGAAAGCTTTTCGACTTACAACGTGTTGTTTAGGAAAAACAAGATAATTTCGCACGATGCGGGATTTCCTTAAAACGTGATTTTCTGAAAAATTTTGACGAAAGAAAATTCTCCTTTTGGTTCTCTTTTGAGGCTACACGTTTAGACGTTCACGCCACACCAATGCTTTTCGAGTTACAACGTGTAATTTTGGAGATACAAGCTAATATTGTACGATGCATTATTTCTTCTCGTAAAGTGTTTCCAATACGTACATATATGTCTTTACTCTGCAAAATTGTATTTCCTTATAACGTGGTATTCTTACATATTCTTTCGAGAGAAAACTCTCCTGTGCCTTCTGTTTTGAGGCTACACACTTAGACATACACGCAACACGAAAGCTTTTCGAGTTACAACGTGTTGTTTAGGAAAAACAAGATAATTTCGCATGATGCGGATTTCCTTAAAACGTGAGTTTCTGAAAAATTTTGACGAAAGAAAATTCTCCTTTGGGTGCTCTTAAAATTCTCCTTTGGGTTCTCTTTTGAGGCTACACGTTTAGACGTACACGCCACACCAAATCTTTTCGAATTACAACGTGTTGTTTAGGACATACAAGCTAATTTTGCAAGATGCGTTATTTCTCTCATAAAGTGCTTCCAATATGTACGTATTTTTCTTTACTCTTCCACACTGTATTTCCTTATAACGTGGTATTCTTACATATTCTTTCGAGAGAAAACTCTCCTGTGCGTTCTCTTTTGGGGCTACACGCTTAGACATACACGCAACACCAAAGCTTTTCGAGTTAAAACGTGTTGTGTAGGAAGAACAAGATAATTTCTCACGATGCGGGATTTCCTTAAAACGTGGTTTTCTTAAAAATTTTGACGAAAGAAAATTGTCCTGTCGGTTCTCTTTTGAGGCTACACGTTTAGAAGTACATGCCACACCAAATCTTTTCGAGTTACAGCGTGTTGTTTAGGAGATACTAGCTAATTTTGTACGATGCTTTATTTCATCTCTTAAAGTTCATGGGTTTCCAATACATACATATTTGTCTTTACTCTGCAACACTGTATTTCCTTATAACGTGGTATTCTTACATATTCTTTCGAGAGAAAACTCTCCTGTGCGTCCTCTTTTGAGGCTACACGCTTAGACATACACGCAACACCAAAGCTTTTCGCGTTACAACGTGTTGTTTAGGAAAAACAAGATAATTTCGCACGATGAGGGATTTCCTCAATACGTGGTTTTCTGACAAATTTTGACCAAAGAAAATTCTCCTATGGGTTCTCTTTTGAGACCACACGTTTAGACATACAGGCCACACCAAATCTTTTTAAGTTACAACGTGTTGTTTAGGAGATACAAGCTAATTTTGTACGATGCGTTATTTCTTCTTGTAAAGTTTTTCCAATAAGTATTTGTCTTTACTCTGCAACACTGTATTTCCTTATAACGTGGTATTCTTACATATTTTTTCGAGAGAAAACTCTTCTGTGCGTTCTCATTTGAGGCTACAGGCTTAGACATACACGCAACAGCAAAGATTTTCGAGTTACAACGTGTTGTTTAGGAAGAACAAGATAATTTCTCACAATTCGGGATTTCCTTAAAACGTGGTTTTCTGACAAATTTTGACGTAAGAAAATTCTCCTGTGGGTTCTCTTTTGAGGCTACACGTTCAGACGTACACGCCACACTAAATCTTTTTGAGTTACCACGTGTTGTTTCGGAGATACAAGCTAATTTTGTACCATGCGTTATTTCTTCTCTTAATGTGTTTCCAATACGTACGTATTTGTCATTACTCTGCAGCTATATATTTCCTTATAACGTGGTATTCCTACATATTCTTTTGAGAAAAAACTCTCCGTTGCATTCTCTTTTGAGGCTACACGCTCAGACATACACGCAACACCAAAGCTTTTCTAGTTACAACGTGTTGTTTAGGAAAAACAAGATAATTTCGCAAGATACGGGATTTCCTTAAAACGTGGTTTTCTGACAAATTTTGACTAAAGAAAATCCTCCTGTGGGTTCTCTTTTGAAGGCTACACGTTTAGACGTACACGCTACACCAAATCTTTTCGAGTTACAACGTGTTGTTTAGGATATACAAGCTAATTTTGTACTATGTGCTATTTCTTCTCGTAAAGTTTTTCCAATAAGTACATATTTGTCAATACTCTGCAACACTGTATTTCCTTATAACGTGGTATTCCTACATATTCTTTCGGGAGAAAACTCTCCTGTGCATTCTCTTTTGAGGCTACACGCTTAGACATACACACAACACCAAAGCTTTTCGAGTTACAACATGTTGTTTAGGAAAAACAAGATAATTTCGCACGATGCAGTATTTCCTTAAAACGTGGTTTTCTGACAAATTTTGACGAAAGAAATCTCTCCTGTGGGTTCTCTTTTGAGGCTACACATTTAGACATACACGCCACACCAAATCTTTTCGAGTTACAGTGTGTTGTTTAGGAGATACAAGCTAATTTTGCATGATGCGTTATTTCTTCTCCTAAAGTTTTTCCAATAAGTACATATTTGTCAATACTCTGCAACACTGTATTTCCTTATAACGTGGTATTCTTACATATTCTTTTGAGAGAAAACTATCCTGTGCGTTCTCTTTGGAGGCTACACGCTTAGACATACACGCAACACCAAAGCTTTTCGAGTTACAACGTGTTGATTAGGAAAAACAAGATAATTTCGCACGATGCGGGATTTCCTTAAAATGTGGTTTTCTGACAAATTTTGACGTAAGAAAATTCTCCTGTGGGTTCTCTTTTGAGGCTACCCATTTAGACGTACACGCCACACCAAATCTTTTTGAGTTACCACGTGTTGTTTCGGAGATACAAGCTAATTTTGTACCATGCGTTATTTCTTCTCATAATGTGTTTCCAATACTTTCGTATTTGTCTTTACTCTGCAGCAATATATTTCCTTATAACATGGTATTCTTACATATTCTTTCGAGAGAAAACTCTCCTGTGCATTCTCTTTTGAGGCTACACACTTAGACATACACGCAACACCAAAGCTTTTCTAGTTACAACGTGTTGTTTAGGAAAAATAAGATAATTTCTCACGATGCGGGATTTCCTTAAAACGTGGTTTTCTGACAAATTTTGACGAAAGAAAACTCTCCTGTGGGTTCTCTTTTGAGGCTACACGTTTAGACGTAGACACCACACCAAATCTTTTCGAGTTACAACGTGTTGTTTAGTACATACAAGCTAATTTTGCAATATGCGTTATTTCTCTCATAAAGCGCTTCCAATATGTACGTATTTGTCTTTACTCTGCCACACTGTATTTCCTTATAACGTGGTATTCTTACATATTCTTTTGAGAGAAAACTCTCCTGTGCGTTCTCTTTTAGGGCTACATGCTTAGACATACACCCAACACCAAAGCTTTTCGAGTTAAAACGTGTTGTTTAGGAAGAACAAGATAATTTCTCACGATGCTGTATTTCCTTAAAACGTGGTTTTCTGAAAAAATTTGACAAAAGAAAATTGTCCTGTGGGTTCTCTTTTGAGGCTACACGTTTAGACGTACAGGCCACACCAAATCTTTTCGAGTTACAATGTGTTGTTTAGGAGATATAAGCTAATTTTGTACGTTGCTTTATTTCATCTCGTAAAGTTTGTGGGTTTCCAATACATACGTAACTTTCTTTACTCAGCAATACTGTATTTCCTTACAACGTGGTATTCTTACATATTCTTTCGAGAGAAAACTCTCCTGTGCGTTCTCTTTGGAGGCTACACGCTTAGACATACACGCAACACCAAAGCTTTTCGACTTACAACGTGTTGTTTAGGAAAAACAAGATAATTTCGCACGATGCTGGATTTCCTTAAAACGTGGTTTTCTGAAAAATTTTGATGAAAGAAAATTCTCCTGTGGGTTTTCATTTGAGGCTACACGTTTAGACGTACATGCCACACCAAATCTTTTCGAGTTACAACGTGTTGTTTAGGAGATAAAAGCTAATTTTTTACGATGCTTTATATATTCTTGTAAAGTTTAAGAGTTTCCAAAAGGTACGTATTTATCTTTAATTTGCCACAATGTATTTCCTTATAACGTGGTATTCTTACATACTCGTTCGAGAGAAATCTCTCCTGTGCGTTCTCTTTTGAGGCTACATGCTTAGACATACACGCAACAGCAAATATTTTCGAGTAACAATGTGTTGTTTAGGAAAACTAGATAGTTTCGCACGATGCAGGATTTCCTTAATAAGTGGTTTTCTGACAAATTTTGACGAAAGAAAATTCTCCTGTGGGTTCTCTTTTGAGGCTACACGTTTAGACGTACATGACACACCAAATCTTTTCGAGTTACCACGTGTTGTTTAGGAGATACAAGCTAATTTTGTATGATGCGTTATTTCTTCTCGTAAAGTGTTTCCAATACGTATGTATTTGCCTTTAGTCTGCAACACTGTATTTCCTTATAACGTGGTATTCTTACATATTCTTTCGAGAGAAAACTCTCCTGTGCGTCCTCTTTTGAGGCTACACGCTTAGACATACACGCAACACCAAAGCTTTTCAAGTTACAACATGTTGTTTGGGAAAAACAAGATAATTACGCACGATGAGGGATTTCCTTAATACTTAGTTTTCTGACAAATATTGACCAAAGAAAATTATCCTATGGGTTCTCTTTTGAGACTACACGTTTAGACGTGCAGGCCACACCAAATCTTTTTAAGTTACAACGTGTTGTTTAGGAGACACAAGCTAATTTTGTACGATGCGTTATTTCTTCTCGTAAAGTTTTTCCAATAAGTATGTATTTGTCTTTACTCTGCAACACTCTATTTCCTTATAAGGTGGTATTCTTATGTTTTCTTTCGAGAGAAAACTCTCCTCTGCATACTCTTTTGGGGCTACATGCTTAGACATACGCCCAACACCAAAGCTTTTCAAGTTAAAACGTGTTGTTTAGGAAGAACAAGATAATTTCTCACGATGCAGGATTTCCTTAAAACGTGGTTTTCTGACAAATTTTGACGAAAGAAAATTGTCCTGTGGGTTCTCTTTTGAGGCTACACGTTTAGAAGTACAGGCCACACCAAATCTTTTCGAGTTACAAAGTGTTGTTTAGGAGATACAAGCTAATTTTGTACTATGCTTTATTTCATCTTGTAAAGTTTGTGGGTTTCCAATACATACGTATCTTTCTTTACTCTGCAACACTGTATTTCCTTACAACGTGGTATTCTTACATATTCTTTCTAGAGAAAACTCTCCTGTGCATTCCCTTTGGAGGCTACACGCTTAGACATACACACAACACCAAAGCTTTTCGACTTACAATGTGTTGTTTAGGAAAAACAAGATAATTTCGCACGATGCTGGATTTCCTTAAAACGTGGTTTTCTGAAAAATTTTGACGAAAAAAAATTCTCCTGTGGGTTTTCATTTGAGGCTACACGTTTAGACGTACATGCCACACCAAATCTTTTTGAGTTACAACGTGTTGTTTAGGAGATAAAAGCTAATTTTTTACGATGCTTTATATCTTCTTGTAAAGTTTAAGAGTTTCCAAAAGGTACGTATTTATCTTTAATTTGCCACAATGTATTTCCTTATAACGTGGTATTCTTACATACTCGTTCGAGAGAAATCTCTCCTGTGCGTTCTCTTTTGAGGCTACATGCTTAGACATACACGCAACAGCAAATATTTTCGAGTAACAATGTGTTGTTTAGGAAAACTAGATAGTTTCGCACGATGCAGGATTTCCTTAATAAGTAGTTTTCTGACAAATTTTGACGAAAGAAAATTCTCCTGTGGGTTCTCTTTTGAGGCTACACGTTTAGATGTACACGCCACACCAAATCTTTTCGAGTTACAACGTGTTGTTTAGGAGATACAAGCTAATTTTGTACGATGCGTTATTTCTTCTCGTAAAGTGTTTCCAATATGTATGCATTTGCCTTTAGTCTGCAACACTGTATTTCCTTATAACGTGGTATTCTTACATATTCTTTCGAGAGAAAACTCTCCTGTGCATCCTCTTTTGAGGCAACACGCTTAGACATACACGCAACACCAAAGCTTTTCAAGTTACAACGTGTTGTTTAGGAAAAACAAGATAATTTCACACGATGAGGGATTTCCTCAATACGTGGTTTTCTGACAAATATTGACCAAAGAAAATTATCCTATGGGTTCTCTTTTGAGACTACACGTTTAGACGTACTTGCCACACCAAATCTTTTTAAGTTACAACGTGTTGTTTAGGAGACACAAGCTAATTTTGTACGATGCGTTATTTCTTCTCGTAAAGTTTTTCCAATAAGTATGTAATTGTCTTTACTCTGCAACACTGTATTTCCTTATAAGGTCGTATTCTTACATATTCTTTCGAGAGAAAACTCTCCTCTGCATACTCTTTTGGGGCTACATGCTTAGACATACACCCAACACCAAAGCTTTTCAAGTTAAAACGTGTTGTTTAGGAAGCACAAGATAATTTCTCACGATGCGGGATTTCCTTAAAACGTGGTTTTCTGACAAATTTTGACGAAAGAAAATTGTCCTGTGGGTTCTCTTTTGAGGCTACACGTTTAGAAGTACAGGCCACACCAAATCTTTTCGAGTTACAACGTGTTGTTTAGGAGATACAAGCTAATTTTGTACGATGCGTTATTTCTTCTCGTAAAGTGTTTCCAATAGGTACGTATTTGCCTTTAGTCTGCAACACTGTATTTCCTTATAACGTGGTATTCTTACATATTCTTTCGAGAGAAAACTCTCCTGTGTGTTCCCCTTTGAGGCTACACGCTTAGACATACAGGCAACACCAAAGCTTTTCGCGTTACAACGTGTTGTTTAGGAAAAACCAGATAATTTCGTGCGATGTGGGATTTCCTTAATAAGTGGTTTTCTGACAAATTTTGACCAAGGAAAATTCTCCTATGGGTTCTCTTTTGAGGCTACACGATTAGATGTACAGGCCACACGTAATCTTTTTAAGTTACAACGTGTTGTTTAGGAGATACAAGCTAATTTTGTACGATAGGTTATTTCTTCTCGTAAAGATTTTCCAATAAGTAAGAATATGTCTTTACTCTGCAACATTGTATTTCCTTATAACGTGGTATTCTTACATATTCTTTCGAGAGAAAACTCTCCTGTGCCTTCTCTTTTGAGGCTACACGCTTAGACATACACACAACACCAAAGCTTTTCGAGTTACGACATTTTGTTTAGGAAAAACAAGATAATTTCGCACGATGAGGGATTTCCTTATAACGTGGTTTTTGGACAAATTTTGACGAAAGAAAATTCTCCTGTGGGTTCTCTTTTGAGGCTACATGTTTAAACGTACACGCCACACCAAATCCTTTCGAGTTACAACGTGTTGTTTAGGAGATACAAGCTAATTTTTTTATGATGCGTTATTTCTTCTCGTAAAGTTTAAGTGTTTCCAATACGTATGTATTTGCCTTTACTCTGCAACACTGTATTTCCTTATAACGTGGTATTCTTACATATTCTTTCGACAGTAAACTCTCCTGTGCGTTCTCTTTGGAGGCTACACGCTTCGACATACACGCAACACCAAAGCTTTTCGAGTTACAACGTGTTGTTTAGGAAAAACAAGATAATTTCGCATGATGCGGGATTTCCTTAAAACGTGGTTTTCTGACAAATTTTGATGAAAGAAAATTCTCCCGTGGGTTCTCTTTTGAGGGTACACGTTTAGACATACACGCCACACCAAATCATTTCAAGTTATAACGTGTTGTTTAGGAGATACAAGCTAATTTTGTACTATGTGTTATTTCTTCTCGTAAAGTTTAAGTGTTTCCAATAAGTATGTATTTGTCTTTACTCTGCAACACTGTATTTCCTTATAACGTGGTATTCCTACATATTCTTTTGGGAGAAAACTCTCCTGTCCATTCTCTTTTGAGGCTACACGCTTAGAAATACACGCAACACTAAAGCTTTTCGAGTTACAACATGTTGTTTAGGAAAAACAAGATAATTTCGCACTATGCGGTATTTCCTTAAAACGTGATATTCTGACAAATTTTAGCGAAGGAAAACTCTCCTGTGGGTTCTCTTTTGAGGCTACACGTTTAGACGTACACGCCACACCAAATCTTTTCCAGTTACAACGTGTTGTTTAGGAGATACAAGCTAATTTTGCATGATGCTTTATTTCTTCTCGTAAAGTGTTTCCAATAAGTATGTATTTGTCTATACTCTGCAACACTGTATTTCCTTATAACGTGGTATTCTTACATATTCTTTCGAGAGAAAACTCTCCTGTGCATGCCCCTTTGAGGCTACGCGCTTAGACATACACGCAACACCAAAGCTTTTCGAGTTACAACGTGTTGTTTAGGAAAAACTAGATAATTACGCACGATGCGGGATTTCCTTAATAAGTGGTTTTCTGACAAATTTTGACCAAGGAAAATTCCTCTATGGGTTCTCTTTTGAGGCTACACGTTTAGACGTACAGGCCACACCAAATCATTTTAAGTTACAACGTGTTGTTTAGGAGATACAAGCTAATTTTGTACGATGCGTTATTTCTTCTCGTAAAGTTTTTCCAATAAGTAAGTATATGTCTTTACTCTGCAACACTGTATTTACTTATAACGTGGTATTCTTACATATTCTTTCAAGAGAAAACTCTCCAGTGCGTTCTCATTTGAGGCTACACGCTTAGACATATACGCAACACCAAAGCTTTTCGAGTTACAACCTGTTGTTTAGGAAGAACAAGATAATTTCCCATGATGCGGGATTTCCTTAAAACGTGGTTTTCTGACAAATTTTGACGTAAGAAAATTCTCCTGTGGGTTCTCTTTTGAGGCTACACGTTCAGACATACACGCCACACCAAATCTTTTTGAGTTACCACGTGTTTTTTCGGAGATACAAGCTAATTTTGTACCATGCGTTATTTCTTCTCATAATGTGTTTCCAATAAGTACTTATATGTCTTTACTCTGCAGCAATATATTCCCTTATAACGTGGTATTCTTACCTATTCTTTCGAGAGAAAACTCTCCTGTGCATTCTCTTTTGAGGCTGCACGCTTAGACATACACGCAACACCAAAGCATTTTGAATTACAACCTGTTGTTTAGGAAAAACAAGATAATTTCACACGATGCGGGATTTCCTTAAAACGTGGTTTTCTGAAAAATTTTGACGAAAGAAAATTCTCCTGTGGGTTCTCTTTTGAGGCTACATGTTTAGTTGTAAACGCCACACTAAATCTTTTTGAGTTACAACGTTTTGTTTAGGAGATACAAGCTAATTTTGTAAGATACGTTATTACCTCTCGTAAAGGGTTTCCAATACATATGTATTTGTCTTTACTCTGCAACAGTGTATTTCCATATAACGTGGTATTCTTACATATTCTTTTGAGAGAAAACTCTCCTGTGCATTCTCTTTTGAGGCTACACGCTTAGACATACACGCAACACCAAAGCTTTTCGAGTTACAACGTGTTGTTTAGGAAAAACAAGATAATTTCGCACGATGCGGTATTTCCTTAAAACGTGGTTTTCTGACAAATTTTGACGAAAGAAAATTCTCCTGTGGGTTCTCTTTTGAGGGTACACGTTTAGACGTACAAGCCACACCAAATCCTTTGGAGTTATATCGTGTTGTTTAGGAGATACAAGCTTATTTTGTACTATGTGTTATTTCTACTCGTAAAGTTTAAGTGTTTCCAATAAGTATGTATTTGTCTTTACTCTGCAACACTGTATTTCCTTATAATGTGGTATTCCTACATAATCTTTTGGGAGAAAACTCTCCAGTGCGTTCTCTTTTAGGCTACACGCTTAGATATACCCGCAACACCAAACCTTTTCGAGTTACAACATGTTGTTTAGGAAAAACAAGATAATTTCGCACGATGCGGAATTTCTTTAAAACGTGGTTTTGACAAATTTTGACGAAAGAAAACTCTCCTGTGGGTTCTCTTTTGAGGCTACACGCTTATACGTACACGCCACACCAAGTCTTTTTGAGTTACAACGTGTTGTTTAAGACATACACGCTAATTTTGCAAGATGCTTTATTTCTCTCATAAAGTGCTTCCAATACATACGTATTTGTCTTTACTCTGCCACACTGTATTTCCTTATAACGTGGTATTCTAAATATTCTTTTGAGAGAAAACTCTCCTGTTCGTTCTCTTTTGGGGCTACATGCTTAGACATACACGCAACACCAAAGCTTTTCGAGTTAAAACGTGTTGTTTAGGAAGAACAAGATAATTTCTCACGATGCGGGATTTCCTTAAAACGTGGTTTTCTGACAAATTTTGACGAAAGAAAACTCTCCTGTGGGTTCTCTTTTGAGGCTACACATTTAGACGTACACGTCACACCAAATCTTTTTGAGTTACAACGTGTTGTTTAGGACAAACAAGCTAATTTTGCAAGATGCGTTATTTCTCTCATAAAGTGCTTCCAATACGTACGTATTTGTCTTTACTCTACCACACTGTATTTCCTTATAACGTGGTATTCTTACATATTCTTTCGAGAGAAAACTCTCCTGTGTGGTCTCTTTTGGGGCTACACACTTAGACATACACCCAACACCAAAGCTTTTCGAGTTAAAACGTGTTGTTTAGGAAGAACAAGATAATTTCTCACGATGCGGGATTTTCTTAAAACGTGGTTTTCTGACGAATTTTGACAAAAGAAAATTGTCCTGTTGGTTCTCTTTTGAGGCTACACGTTTAGACGTACACGCCACACCAAATCTTTTCGAGTTACAACGTGTTGTTTAGGAGATACAAGCTAATTTTGTACGATGCTTTATTTCATCTCGTAAGTTTATGGGTTTCCAATACATACGTATTTGTCTTTACTCTGCAACACTGTATTTCCTTATAACGTGGTATTCTTACAAATTCTATCGAGAAAAAACTCTCCTGTGCGTTCTCTTTTGAGGCTACATGCTTAGACATACACGCAACACCAAAGCCTTTCGAGTTACAACGTGTTGTTTAGGAAAAACAAGATAATTTCGCATTATGCGGGATTTCCGTAAAACGTGGTTTTCTGAAAAATTTTGACGAAAAAAATTCTCCTGTGGGTTCTCTTTTGAGGCTACACGTTTAGACGTACATGCCACACCACATCTTTTCGAGTTACAACGTGTTGTTTAGGAGATACAAGCTAATTTTGTACGATGCTTTATTTCATCTCGTAAAGTTTATGGGTTTCCAATACATATGTATTTGTCTTTACTTTGCAACACTGTATTTCCTTTTAACGTGTTATTCTTACAAATTCTATCGAGATACAACTCTCCTGTGTGTTCTCTTTTGAGGCTACATGCTTAGATATACACGGAACACCAAAGCTTTTCGAGTTACAACATGTTGTTTAGGAAAAACAAGATAATTTCGCACGATGCGGGATTTCCATAAAACGTGGTTTTCTGAAAAATTTTGACGAAAGAAAATTCTCCTGTGGGTTCTCTTTTGAGGCTACACGTTTAGACGTACAGGCCACACCAAATCTTTTCGAGTTACAACGTGTTGTTTAGGAGATACAAGCTAATTTTTTACGTTGCGTTATTTGTTCTCATAAAGTGTTTCCAATACGTACGTATTTGCCTTTACTCTGCAACACTGTATTTCCTTATAAAGTGGTATTCTTACATATTCTTTCGAGAGAAAACTCTCCTGTGCATTCTCTTTTGTGGCTACATGATTAGACATACACGCAACACCAAAGCTTTTGGAGTTACAACGTGTTGTTTAGGAAAAACAAGATAATTTCGCACGATGCGGGATTTCCTTAAAATGTGGTTTTCTGAAAAATTTTGACGAAAAAAATTCTCCTGTGGGTTCTCTTTTGAGGCTACACGTTTAGACGTACATGCCACACCACATCTTTTCGAGTTACAATGTGTTGTTTAGGAGATACAAGCTAATTTTGTACGATGCTTTATTTCATCTCGTAAAGTTTATGGGTTTCCAATACATATGTATTTGTCTTTACTTTGCAACACTGTATTTCCTTTTAACGTGTTATTCTTACAAATTCTATCGAGATACAACTCTCCTGTGTGTTCTCTTTTGAGGCTACAAGCTTAGATATACACGGAACACCAAAGCTTTTCGAGTTACAACATGTTGTTTAGGAAAAACAAGATAATTTCGCACGATGCGGGATTTCCTTAAAACGTGGTTTTCTGACAAATTTTGACGAAAGAAAACTCTCCTGTGGGTTCTCTTTTGAGGCTACACGTTTAGACGTACACGCCACACCAAATCTTTTTGAGTTACAACGTGTTGTTTAGGACAAACAAGCTAATTTTGCAAGATGCGTTATTTCTCTCATAAAGTGCTTCCAATACGTACGTATTTGTCTTTACTCTGCCACACTGTATTTCCTTATAACGTGGTATTCTTACATATTCTTTCGAGAGAAAACTCTCCTGTGTGGTCTCTTTTGGGGCTACACACTTAGACATACACCCAACACCAAAGCTTTTCGAGTTAAAACGTGTTGTTTAGGAAGAACAAGATAATTTCTCACGATGCGGGATTTTCTTAAAACGTGGTTTTCTGACGAATTTTGACAAAAGAAAATTGTCCTGTTGGTTCTCTTTTGAGGCTACACGTTTAGACGTACACGCCACACCAAATCTTTTCGAGTTACAACGTGTTGTTTAGGAGATACAAGCTAATTTTGTACGATGCTTTATTTCATCTCGTAAAGTTTATAGGTTTCCAATACATACGTATTTGTCTTTACTCTGCAACACTGTATTTCCTTATAACGTGGTATTCTTACAAATTCTATCGAGAAAAAACTCTCCTGTGCGTTCTCTTTTGAGGCTACATGCTTAGACATACACGCAACACCAAAGCCTTTCGAGTAACAACGTGTTGTTTAGGAAAAACAAGATAATTTCGCATTATGCGGGATTTCCGTAAAACGTGGTTTTCTGAAAAATTTTGACGAAAAAAATTCTCCTGTGGGTTCTCTTTTGAGGCTACACGTTTAGATGTACATGCCACACCACATCTTTTCGAGTTACAACGTGTTGTTTAGGAGATACAAGCTAATTTTGTACGATGCTTTATTTCATCTCGTAAAGTTTATGGGTTTCCAATACATATGTATTTGTCTTTACTTTGCAACACTGTATTTCCTTTTAACGTGTTATTCTTACAAATTCTATCGAGATACAACTCTCCTGTGTGTTCTCTTTTGAGGCTACACGCTTAGATATACACGGAACACCAAAGCTTTTCGAGTTACAACATGTTGTTTAGGAAAAACAAGATAATTTCGCACGATGCGGGATTTCCATAAAACGTGGTTTTCTGAAAAATTTTGACGAAAGAAAATTCTCCTGTGGGTTCTCTTTTGAGGCTACACGTTTAGACGTACACGCCACACCAAATCTTTTCGAGTTACAACGTGTTGTTTAGGAAATACAAGCTAATTTTTTACGTTGCGTTATTTGTTCTCATAAAGTGTTTCCAATACGTACGTATTTGCCTTTACTCTGCAACACTGTATTTCCTTATAAAGTGGTATTCTTACATTTTCTTTCGAGAGAAAACTCTCCTGTGCATTCTCTTTTGAGGCTACATGCTTAGACATACACGCAACACCAAAGCTTTTGGAGTTACAACGTGTTGTTTAGGAAAAACAAGATAATTTCGCACGATGCGGGATTTCCTTAAAATGTGGTTTTCTGAAAAATTTTGACGAAAAAAATTCTCCTGTGGGTTTTCTTTTGAGGCTACACGTTTAGACGTACATGCCACACCACATCTTTTCGAGTTACAACGTGTTGTTTAGGAGATACAAGCTAATTTTGTACGATGCTTTATTTCATCTCGTAAAGTTTATGGGTTTCCAATACATATGTATTTGTCTTTACTTTGCAACACTGTATTTCCTTTTAACGTGTTATTCTTACAAATTCTATCGAGATACAACTCTCCTGTGTGTTCTCTTTTGAGGCTACAAGCTTAGATATACACGGAACACCAAAGCTTTTCGAGTTACAATATGTTGTTTAGGAAAAACAAGATAATTTCGCACGATGCGGGATTTCCATAAAACGTGGTTTTCTGAAAAATTTTGACGAAAGAAAATTCTCCTGTGGGTTCTCTTTTGAGGCTACACGTTTAGACGTACACGCCACACCAAAACTTTTCGAGTTACAACTCTCCTTGAGTGTTGTTTAGGAGATACAAGCTAATTTTTTACGTTGCGTTATTTGTTCTCATAAAGTGTTTCCAATACGTACGTATTTGCCTTTACTCTGCAACACTGTATTTCCTTATAAAGTGGTATTCTTACATATTCTTTCGAGAGAAAACTCTCCTGTCCATTCTCTTTTGAGGCTACATGCTTAGACATACACGCAACACCAAAGCTTTTGGAGTTATAACGTGTTGTTTAGGAAAAACAAGATAATTTCGCACGATGCGGGATTTCCTTAAAATGTGGTTTTCTGAAAAATTTTGACGAAAGAAAATTCTCCTGTGGGTTCTCTTTTGAGGCTACACGTTTAGACGTACAGGCCACACCAAATCTTTTTAAGTTACAACGTGTTGTTTAGGAGATACAAGCTAATTTTGTACGATGCGTTATTTCTTCTCGTAAAGTTTTTCCAATACGTAAGTATTTGTCTTTACAACACTGTGTTTCCTAATAACGTGGTATTCTTACATATTCTTTTGAGAAAAAACTCTCCTTTGCATTCTCTTTTGAGGCTACACCCTTAGACATACATGCAACAACAAAGCTTTTCGAATTACAACGTGTTGTTTCGGAAAAACAAGATAATTTCGCACGATGCGGGATTTCCATAAAACGTGGTTTTCTGACAAATTTTGACTAAAGAAAATTCTCCTGTGGGTTCTCTTTTGAGGCTACACGTTTAGATGTACACGCCACACCAAATATTTTTGAGTTACAACGTGTTGTTTAGGAGGTATAAGCTAATTTTTTTACGGTGCGTTATTTCTTCTCGTAATGTTTAAGTGTTTCCAATATGTTTGTATTTGCCTTTACTCTGCAACACTGTATTTCCTTATAACGTGTTATTCTTACATATTCTTTCGAGAGAAAACTCTCCTGTGCATTCTCTTTGGAGGCTACACGCTTAGACATACACGCAACACCAAAGCTTTTCGAGTTACAACGTGTTGTTTAGGAAAAACAAGATAATTTCGCATGATGCGCGACTTCCTTAAAACTTGGTTTTCTGACAAATTTTGACGAAAGAAAATTCTCCTGTGGGTTCTCTTTTGTGGGTACATGTTTAGACGTACAAGAGCCACACCAAATCCTTTCGAGTTATATCGTGTTGTTTAGGAGATACAAGCTTATTCTGTACTATGTGTTATTTCTACTCGTAAAGTTTAAGTGTTTCCAATAAGTATGTATTTGTCTTTACTCTGCAACACTGTATTTCCTCATAATGTGGTATTCCTACATAATCTTTTGGGAGAAAACTCTCCTGTGCGTTCTCTTTTGAGGCTACACGCTTAGAAATACCCGCAACACCAAACCTTTTACAGTTACATGTTGTTTAGGAAAAACAAGATAATTTCGCACGATGCGGGATTTCTTTAAAACGTGGGTTTTGACAAATTTTGACGAAGGAAAACTCTCCTGTGGGTTCTCTTTTGAGGCTACACGTTTAGACGTACACGCCACACCAAATCTTTTCGAGTTACAGCGTGTTGTTTAGGAGATACAAACTAATTTTGTACGATGCCTTATTTCTTCTCGTAAAGTTTAAGTGTTTCCAATAAGTACGTATTTGTCTTTACTCTGCAACACTGTGTTTCCTTATAACGTGGTATTCTTACATATTCTTTCGAGAGAAAACTCTCCTGTGCATTCTCTTTTGAGGCTACATGCTTAGACATACACGCAACACCAAAGCTTTTCGAGTTACATGTGTTGTTTAGGAAAAACAAGATAATTTCGCACGATGCGGGATTTCCTTAAAACGTGGTTTTCTGACAAATTTTGACGAAAGAAAATACTCCTGTGGGTTCTCTTTTGAGGCTACACGTTTAGACGTACACGCCACACCAAATACTTTCGAGTTAAAACGTGTTGGTTAGGACATACAAGCTAATTTTTTAAGATGCGTTATTTCTTCTCGTAAAGTTTAAATGTGTCCAATACGTACGTAATTGCCTTTACTCTGCAACACTGTATTTCCTTATAACGTGGTAATCTTGCATATTCTTTAGAGAGAAAAACTCTCCTGTGCGTTCTCTTTAGAGGCTACATGCTTAGACATACACGCAACACCAAAGCATTTCGAATTACAACCTGTTGTTTAGGAAAAACAAGATAATTTCACACGATGCGGGATTACCTTAAAACGTGGTTTTCTGAAAAATTTTGACGAAAGAAAATTCTCCTGTGGGTTCTCTTTTGAGGCTACATGTTTAGTTGTAAACGCCACACCAAATCTTTTCGAGTTACAACGTTTTGTTTAGGAGATACAAGCTAATTTTGTACGATGCGTTATTACCTCTCATAAAGTGTTTCCAATACTTACGTATTTGTCTTTACTCTGCAACAATGTATTTCAATATAACGTGGTATTCTTACATATTCTTTCGAGGGAAAACTCTCCTGTGCATTCTCTTTTGAGGCTACACGCTTAGACATACACGCAACACCAAAGCTTTTCGAGTTACAACGTGTTGTTTAGGAAAAACAAGATAATTTCGCACGATGCGGGATTTCCTTAAAACGTGGTTTTCTGACAAATTTTGACGAAAGAAAATTCTCCTGTGGGTTCTCTTTTGAGGGTACACATTTAGATGTACAAGCCACACCAAATCCTTTCGAGTTATATCGTGTTGTTTAGGAGATACAAGCTTATTTTGTACTATGTGTTATTTCTACTCGTAAAGTTTAAGTGTTTCCAATAAGTATGTATTTGTCTTTACTCTGCAACACTGTATTTCCTTATAATGTGGTATTCCTACATAATCTTTTGGGAGAAAACTCTCCTGTGCGTTCTCTTTTGAGGCTACACGCTTAGATATACCCGCAACACCAAACCTTTTCGGGTTACAACATGTTGTTTAGGAAAAACAAGATAATTTCGCACGATGCGGGATTTCTTTAAAACGTGGATTTGGACAAATTTTGACGAAAGAAAACTCTCCTGTGGGTTCTCTTTTGAGGCTACACGTTTAGACGTACACGCCACACCAAATCTTTTCGAGTTACAGCGTGTTATTTAGGAGATACAAACTAATTTTGTAAGATGCCTTATTTCTTCTCGTAAAGTTTAAGTGTTTCCAATAAGTACGTATTTGTCTTTACTCTGCAACACTGTATTTTCTTATAACGTGGTATTCTTACATATTCTTTCGAGAGAAAACTCTCCTGTGCATTCTCTTTTGAGGCTACACGCTTAGACATACACGCAACACCAAAGCTTTTCGAGTTACAATGTGTTGTTTAGGAAAAACAAGATAATTACGCACGATGCGGGATTTCCTTAAAACGTGATTTTCTGACAAATTTTGACGAAATAAAATACTCCTGTGGGTTCTCTTTTGAGGCTACACGTTTAGACGTACACGCCACACCTAATCCTTTCGAGTTAAAACGTGTTGTTTAGGAGATACAAGCTAATTTTTTAAGATGCGTTATTTCTTCTCGTAAAGTTTAAATGTGTCCAATACGTACGTAATTGCCTTTACTCTGCAACACTGTATTTCCTTATAACGTGGTAATCTTGCATATTCTTTGGAGAGAAAAACTCTCCTGTGCGTTCTCTTTAGAGGCTACATGCTTAGACATACACGCAACACCAAAGCATTTCGAATTACAACCTGTTGTTTAGGAAAAACAAGATAATTTCACACGATGCGGGATTTCCTTAAAACGTGGTTTTCTGAAAAATTTTGACGAAAGAAAATTCTCCTGTGGGTTCTCTTTTGAGGCTACATGTTTAGTTGTAAAGGCCACACCAAATCTTTTCGAGTTACAACGTTTTGTTTAGGAGATACAAGCTAATTTTGTACGATGCGTTATTACCTCTCGTAAAGTGTTTCCAATACGTACATATTTGTCTTTACTCTGCAACAATGTATTTCCATATAACGTGGTATTCTTACATATTCTTTCGAGAGAAAACTCTCCTGTGCATTCTCTTTTGAGGCTACACGCTTAGACATACACGCAACACCAAAGCTTTTCGAGTTACAACGTGTTGTTTAGGAAAAACAAGATAATTTCGCACGATGCGGGATTTCCTTAAAACGTGGTTTTCTGACAAATTTTGACGAAAGAAAATTCTCCTGTGGGTTCTCTTTTGAGGGTACACGTTTAGACGTACAAGCCACACCAAATCCTTTCAAGTTATATCGTGTTGTTTAGGAGATACAAGCTTATTTTGTACTATGTGTTATTTCTACTCATAAAGTTTAAGTGTTTCCAATAAGAATGTATTTGTCTTTACTCTGCAACACTGTATTTCCTTATAATGTGGTATTCCTATATAATCTTTTGGGAGAAAACTCTCCTGTGCGTTCTCTTTTGAGGCTACACGCTTAGATATACCCGCAACACCAAACCTTTTCGGGTTACAACATGTTGTTTAGGAAAAACAAGATAATTTCGCACGATGCGGGATTTCTTTAAAACGTGGGTTTTGACAAATTTTGACGAAAGAAAACTCTCCTGTGGGTTCTCTTTTGAGGCTACACGTTTAGACGTACACGCCACACCAAATCCTTTCGAGTTACAGCGTGTTGTTTAGGAGATACAAAGTAATTTTGTACGATGCCTTATTTCTTCTCGTAAAGTTTAAGTGTTTCCAATAAGTACGTATTTGTCTTTACTCTGCAACACTGTATTTCCTTATAACGTGGTATTCTTACATATTCTTTCGAGAGAAAACTCTCCTGTGCATTCTCTTTTGAGGCTACACGCGTAGACATACACGCAACACCAAAGCTTTTCGAGTTACAGTGTGTTGTTTAGGAAAAACAAGATAATTTCGCACGATGCGGGATTTCCTTAAAACGTGATTTTCTGACAAATTTTGACGAAATAAAATACTCCTGTGGGTTCTCTTTTGAGGCTACACGTTTAGACGTACACGCCACACCAAATCCTTTCGAGTTAAAACGTGTTGGTTAGGAGATTCAAGCTAATTTTTTAAGATGCGTTATTTCTTCTCGTAAAGTTTAAATGTGTCCAATATGTATGTAATTGCCTTTACTCTGCAACACTGTATTTCCTTATAACGTGGTAATCTGGCATATTCTTTAGAGAGAAAAACTCTCCTGTGCGTTCTCTTTAGAGGCTACATGCTTAGACATACACGCAACACCAAAGCATTTCGAATTACAACCTGTTGTGTAGGAAAAACAAGATAATTTAGCACGATGCGGGATTTCCATAAAACGTGGTTTTCTGAAAAATTTTGACGAAAGAAAATTCTCCTGTGGGTTCTCTTTTGAGGCTACATGTTTAGTTGTAAACGCTACACCAAATCTTTTCGAGTTACAACGTTTTGTTTAGGAGATACAAGCTAATTTTGTACGATGCGTTATTACCTCTTGTAAAGTGTTTCCAATACGTACTTATTTGTCTTTACTCTGCAACAATGTATTTCCATATAACGTGGTATTCTTACATATTCTTTCGAGAGAAAACTCTCCTGTGCATTCTCTTTTGAGGCTACACGCTTAGACATACACGCAACACCAAAGCTTTTCGAGTTACAACGTGTTGTTTAGGAAAAACAAGATAATTTCGCACGATGCAGGATTTCCTTAAAACGTGGTTTTCTGACAAATATTGACGAAAGAAAATTGTCCTGTGGTTCTCCTTTGAGGCTACACGTTAGACGTACACACCACACCAAATCTTTTCGAGTTATAACGTGTTGTTTAGGAGATACAAACTAATTTTGTATGATGCCTTATTTCTTCTCGTAAAGTTTAAGTGTTTCCAATAAGTATGTATTTGTCTTTACTCTGCAACACTGTATTTACTTATAACGTGGTATTCTTACATATTCTTTCGAGAGAAAACTCTCCTGTGCGTTCTCTTTTGAGGCTACACGATTAAACATACACGCAACACCAAAGCTTTTCGAATTACAATTTGTTGTTTAGGAAAAACAAGATAATTTAGCACGATGCGGGATTTCCATAAAACGTGGTTTTCTGACAAATTTTGACGAATGAAAATACTCCTGTGGGTTCTCTTTTGAGGCTACACGTTTAGATGTACACACCACACCAAATCTTTTCGAGTTACAACGTGTTGTTTAGGAGATACAAGCTAATTTTGTACGATGCGTTATTTCTACTCATAAAGTTTAAATTTTTCCAATACATACGTATTTGCCTTTACTCTGCAACACTGTATTTCCTTATAACGTGGTATTTTTGCATATTCTTTCGAGAGAAAACTCTCCTGTGCGTTCTCTTTCGAGCCTACATGCTTAGACATACACGCAACACCAAAGCTTTTCGAATTACAACCTGTTGTTTAGGAAAAACAAGATAATTTCGCACGATGCGGATTTCCTTAAAACGTGGTTTTCTGAAAATTTTGACGAAAGAAAATTCTCCTGTGGGTTCTCTTTTGAAGCTACATGTTTAGTTGTAAATGCCACACCAAATCTTTTCGAGTTACAACGTGTTGTTTAGGAGACACAAGCTAATTTTTTACGATGCATTATTACTTCTTGTAAAGTGTTTCCAATACTTATGTGTTTGTCTTTACTCTGTAACACTTATTTCCTTATAACGTGGTATTCTTACATATTCTTTCGAGAGAAAACTCTCTTGTGCGTTCTCTTTTGAGGCTACACACTTAGACATACACGCAACACCAAAGCTTTTCGAATTACAACGTGTTGTTTAGGAAGAACAAATAATTTCTCACGATGCGGGATTTCCTTAAAACGTGGTTTTCTGACAAATTTTGACGAAAGAAAATTGTCCTGTGGTTCTCTTTTGAGGCTACACGTTTAGACGTACACGCCACACCAAATCTTTTCGAGTTACAACGTGTTGTTTAGGAGATACAAGCTAATTTTGTATGATGCTTTATTTCATCTCTCTAATTTTAAGGGTTTCCAATATGTAAGTATTTGTCTTTATTCTGCAACATTGTACTTCCTTATAACGTGGTATTCTTACATATTCTTTCGAGAGAAAACTCTTCTGTGTGTTCTCTTTTGAGGCTACATGCTTAGACATACACACAACACCAAAGCTTTTCGAGTTACAACGCGTTGTTTAGGAAAAACAAGATAATTTCGCACGATGCTGGATTTCCTTAATACGTGGTTTTCTGACAAATTTTTACCAAAGAAAATACTCCTGTGGGTTTTCTTTTGAGGCTACACATTTAGACGTACACGCCACACCAAATTTTTTCGAGTTACAACGTGTTGTTTAGGAGATACAAACTAATTTTTTAAAATGCGTTATTTCTTCTCATAAAGTGTTTCCAATAAGTACGTATTTGTCTTTACTCTGCAACACTGTATTTCCTTATTACGTGGCATTCTTACATATTCTTTCGAGAGAAAACTCTCCTGTGCGTTCTCTTTTGAGGCTACATGCTTAGACATACACGCAACACCAAAGCTTTTCAAATTACAACGTGTTGTTTAGGAAAAACAAGATACTCTCTCACGATAATTTTGCACGATGCAGGATTTCCTTAAAACGTGGTTTTCTGAAAATTTTGACGAAAGAAAATTCTCCTATGGGTTCTCTTTTGAGGCTACACGTTTAGGCGTACACTCCACACCAAGTCATTTCAAGTTACAACGTGTTGTTTAGGAGATACGAGCTAATTTTGTACGATGCTTTATTTCATCTCTTAAAGTTTAAGGGTTTCCAATACGTACGTATTTGTCTTTACTCTGCAACAATGTATTTCCTTATAACGTGGTATTCTTACATATTCTTTCGAGAGAAAACTCTCCTGTGTGTTCTCTTTTGAGGCTATACACTGAGACATACACGCAACACAACAGCTTTTTGAGTTACAACGTGTTGTTTAGGAAAAACAAGATAAATTCGCACGATGCAGGATTTCCTTAATACGTGTTTTTCTGACAAATTTGACCAAAGAAAATTCTCCTGTGGGTTCTCTTTTGAGGCTACACGTTTAGACGTACACGCCACATCAAATCTTTTCGAGTTACAACGTGTTGTTTAGGAGATACAAGCTAATTTTGTACAATGCGTTATTTCTTCTCGTAAAGTGTTTCCAATACATACGTATTTGTCTTTACTCTGCAACACTGTATTTCCTTATAACGTGGTATTCTTACAAATCTATCGAGAAAATACTCTCCTTTGCGTTCTCTTTTGAGGCTACGCGCTTAGACATACACGCAACACCAAAACTTTTCGAGTTACAACTTGTTGTTTAGGAAAAAGAAGATAATTTTGCACGATGAGGGATTTCCTTAAAACGTGGTTTTCTCACATATTTTGACGATAGAAAATTCTCCTGTCGGTTCTCTTTTGAGGCTACACGTTTAGACGTACATGCCACACCAAATCCTTTCGAGTTACAACCTGTTGTTTAGGAGATACAAGCTAATTTAGTATGATGCGTTATTTCTTCTTGTAAAGTGTTTCCAATACATACGCTTTTGTCTTTACTCTGCAACACTGTATTTCCTTATAACGTGGTATTCTTACATATTCTTTCGAGAGAAAACTCTCCTGTGCATTCTCCTTTGAGTCTACACGCTTAGCCATACAAGCAACACAGAAGATTTTCGAGTTACAACGTGTTGTTTAGGAAAAACTAGATAATTTCGCACGATGCGAGATTTCGTTAAAACGTGGTTTCTGACAAATTTTGATGTACGAAAATTCTACTGTCGGTTCTCTTTTGAGGCTACATGTTTAGACGTACATGTCACATGAAATCTTTTCGAGTTACAACGTGTTGTTTAGGAGATACAAGCCAATTTTGTACAATGATTTATTTCTGCTCTTAAAGTGTTTCCAATATGTACGTATTTGTCTTCTCTCTGCAACACTGTATTTCCTTATAACGTGGTATTCTTACATATTCTTTCGAGAGAAAAAACTCTCCTGTGCATTCCCTTTTGAGGCTACACACTTAAACATACACGCAACACCAAAGATTTTCGAGTTACAACTTGTTGTTTAGGAAAACAAGATAATTTTGTAGGATGTGGGATTTCGTTAAAACGTGGTTTTCTGACAAATTTTGAAGAAAGAAAATTCTACAGTGGTTTCTCTTTTGAGGCTTCACTTTTAGACGTACACGCCAAACCAAATGTTTTCGAGTTTCCACTTGTTGTTTAGGAGATACAAGCTAATATTGTATGATGCGTAATTTCTTCTCGTAAAGTGTTTCCAATATGTACTTTTTGTCTTTACTTTGCAACACTATATTTCCTTATAACGTTGTATTCCTACATGTTCTTTCGAGAGAAAACTCTCCTGTTCATTCTCTTTTGAAGCTACACGCTTAGACATACACGCAACACCAAAGCTTTTCGAGTTACAACGTGTTGTTTAGGAAAAACAAGATAATTTCGGAGGATGCGGGATTTCCTTAAAACGTGGTTTTCTGACAAATTTTGACGAAAGAAAATTCCCCTTTGTGTTCTCTTTTGAGGCTACACGTTTAGACATACACGCCAAACCAAAACTTTTCGAGTTACCACGTGTTGTTTAGGAGATACAAGCTAATTTTGTTCGATGCTTTGTTTCTTCTCGAAAAGTGTTCCCAATATATACTTATTTGTCTTTACTCTGCAAAATTGTATTTCCTAATAACGTGGTATTCTTACATATTCTTTCGAGAGAAAACCCTCCTGTGCCTTCTCTTTTGAGGCTCCATGCTTACACATACACGCAACACGAAAGCTTTTCGAGTTACAACATGTTGTTTAGGAAAAAGAAGATGATATCCCACGATGCGGGATTTCATTAAAACGTAGTTTTCTGAAAAATTTTGACGAAAGAAAATTCTCCTGTGGGTTCTCTTTTGAGGCTATACGTTTAGACGTACACGCCACACCAAATCTTTTCGAGTTACAACCTGTTGTTTAGAAGATACAAGCTAATTTTGTAAGATGCGTTAATTCTTCTCGTAAGGTGTTTCCAATACGTAAGTATTTGTCTTTACTCTGCAACACTGTATTTCCTTATAACGTGGTATTCTTACATATTCTTTCGAGAGAAAACTATCCTGTGCGTTCCCTTTTGAGGTTACACACTTAGACATACAGGCAACACCAAAGCTTTTCGAGTTACAACGTGTTGTTTATGAATAAAAAGATAATTTCGCACGATGTGGGATTTCCTTAAAACATGGTTTTCTGACAAATTTTGACAAAAGAATATTCTCCTGTGGGTTCTCTTTTGACGCTAAACGTATAGACGTGCACGCCACACCAAATCCTTTCGAGTTACCACGTTTTGTTTAGGAGATACAAGCTAATTTTGCATGATGTGTTATTTCTTCTCGTAAAGTGTTTCCAAAACGTACGTATTTGTCTTTCTCTGCAACACTGTATTTCCTTATAACGTGGTATTCTTACATATTCTTTCGAGGAAAAACTCTCCTGTGCATTCTCTTTTGAGGCTACACGCTTAGACATACACGCAACACCAAGGCTTTTCGAGTTACAACGTGTTGTTTAGGAAAAACAAGATTATTTCGCACGATGCGAGATTTCCATAAAACGTGGTTTTCTGAAAAATTTTGACGAAAAAAGTTTTCCTGTGGGTTCTCTTTTGAGACTACACGTGTAGAGGTACGAGCCACACCAAATCTTTTCGAGTTACAACGTGTTGTTTAGGAGATACAAGCTAATTTTGTACGATGCGTTATTTCTTCTCTTAAAGTGTTTCCAATATGTACTTAGTTGTCTTTACTCTGCAACACCGTATTTCCTTATAAGGTGGTATTCCAACATATTCTTTCGAGAGAAAACTTTTCTGTGCGTTCTCTTTTGAGGCTACACGCTTAGAAATACACGCAACCCCAAAGCTTTTCGATTTACAACGTGTTGTTTGGAAAAACAAGATAATTTCGCATGATGCGAGATTTTCTTAAAACGTGGTTTCTGACAAATTTTGATGAAAGAAAATTCTCCTGTGGGTTCTCTTTTGAGGCTACACGTTTAGACGTACACATCACACCAAATCTTTTCGAGTTATAACGTGTTGTTTAGGAGATACAAGCTAATTTTGTATGATGCGTTATTTCTTCTCCTAAAGTGTTTCCAATACATATGTATTTTTGTTGACTCTACAACACTGTATTTCCTTATAACGTGGTATTCTTACCTATTCTTTTGAAAGAAAACTCTCCTGTGCCTTCTCTTTTGAGGCTCCACGCTTAGACATACACGCAACACTAAAGCTTTTCGAGTTACAACATGTTGTTTAGGAAAAAGAAGATGATTTCGCACGATGCGGGATTTCCTTAAAATGTGGTTTTCTGAAAAATTTTAACGAAAGAAAATTCTCCTGTGGGTTCTCTTTTGAGGCTACACGTTTAGACGTACACACCACACCAAATCCTTTCGAGTTACCACGTGTTGTTTAGGAGATACAAGATAATTTTGTAAGATGCATTATTTCTTCTCGTAAAGTGTTTCCAATACATACGTATTTGTCTTTACACTGCAAAACTGTATTTTCTTATAACGTTGTATTCTTACATGTTTTTTCGAGAGAAAACTCTCCTGTGCGTTCTCTTTAGAGGCTACACGCTTAGACATACACGCAACACCAAAGCTTTTCGAGTTACAACGTGTTGTTTAGGAAAAACAAGATAATTTTGCACGATGCGGGATTTCCTTAAAACGTGGTTTTCTGACAAATTTTGGCGAAAGAAAGTTCTCCTGTGGGTTCTCTTTTGAGGCTACACGTGTAAACGTACGAGCCTCACCAAATCTTTTCGAGTTCCAACGTGTTGTTTAGGAGATACAAGCTAATTTTGTACGACACGTTATTTCTTCTCTTAAAGTGTTTCCAATACGTACGTATTTGTCTTTACTCTGCAACACTGTATTTCCTTATAACGTAGTATTCTTACATATTCTTTCGAGAGAAAACTCTCCTGGGTGTTCTCTTTTGAGGCTACATGCTTAGACATACACGCAACAGCAAAGGTTTTCAAGTTACAATGTGTTGTTTAGGAAAAATAAGATAATTTCGCACGATGCGAGATTTCCTTAAAACGTGGTTTCTGACAAATTTTGATGAAAGAAAATTCTCCTGTCGGTTCTCTTTTGAGGCTACACGTTTAGACGTACACCTCACACCAAATCTTTTCGAGTTACAACGTGTTGTTTAGGAGATACAAGCTAATTTTGTACGATGCGTTATTTCTTCCCGTAAAATATTTCCAATTTGTACTTATTTGTCTTTACTCTGCAAAATTGTATTTCCTTATAATGTGGTATTCTTACATATTCTTTCGAGAGAAAACTCTTCTGTGCCTTCTCTTTTCAGTCTCCACACTTACACATACACGCAACACCAAAGCTTTTCGAGTTACAACATGTTGTTTAGGAAAAAGATGATTTCGCACGATGCGGGATTTCCTTAAAACGTGGTTTTCTGAAAAATTTTGACGAAAGAAAATTTTCCTGTGGGTTCTCTTTTGAGGCTACACGTTTAGACGTACACGCTACAGCAAATCTTTTCGAGTAACAATGTGTTGTTTAGGAGATTCAAGCTAATTTTGTACTGTGCGTTAATTCTTCTCGTAAAGTTTTTCCAATATGTAAGTATTTGTCTTTACTCTGCAACACTGTATTTCCTTATAACGTGGTATTCTTACATATTCTTTCGAGAGAAAACTATCCTGTGCGTTCCCTTTTGAGGCTACACACTTAGATATACAGGCAACACCAAAGCTTTTCGAGGTACAACGTGTTGCTTATGAAAAACAAGATAATTTCGCACAATGCGGGATTTCCTTAAAACGTGGTTTTCTGACAAATTTTGAAGAAAGAAAATTCTCCTGTGGTTTCTCTTTTGAGGTTGCACGTGTAGACGTACGAGCCTCACCAAATCTTTTCGAGTTACAACGTGTTGTTTAGGAGATACAAACTAATTTTGTACGACACGTTATTTCTTCTCTTAAAGTGTTTCCAATACGTAAGTATTTGTCTTTACTCTGCAACATTGTATTTCCTTATAACGTAGTATTCTTACATATTCTTTCGAGAGAAAACTCTCCTGGGTGTTCTCTTTTGAGGCTACATGCTTAGACATACACGCAACAGCAAAGGTTTTCGAGTTACAATGTGTTGTTTAGGAAAAATAAGATAATTTCGCACGATGCGAGATTTCCTTAAAATGTGGTTTCTGACAAATTTTGATGAAAGAAAATTCTCCAGTGGGTTCTCTTTTGAGGCTACACGTTTAGACGTACACCTCACACCAAATCTTTTCGAGTTACAACGTGTTGTTTAGGAGATACAAGCTAATTTTGTACGATGCGTTATTTCTTCCCGTAACATATTTCCAATTTGTACTTATTTGTCTTTACTCTGCAAAATTGTATTTCCGTATAATGTGGTATTCTTACATATTCTTTCGAGAGAAAACTCTTCTGTGCCTTCTCTTTTCAGGCTCCACACTTAGACATACACGCAACACCAAAGCTTTTCGAGTTACAACATGTTGTTAAGGAAAAAGATGATTTCGCACAATGCGGGATCTCCTTAAAACGTGGATTTCTGAAAAATTTTTACGAAAGAAAATTCTCCTGTGGGTTCTCTTTTGAGGCTACACGTTTAGACGTACACGCTACAGCAAATCTTTTCGAGTAACAATGTGTTGTTTAGGAGATTCAAGCTAATTTTGTACTATGCGTTAATTCTTCTCGTAAAGTTTTTCCAATATGTAAGTATTTGTCTTTACTCTGCAACACTGTATTTCCTTATAACGTGGTATTCTTACATATTCTTTCGAGAGAAAACTATCCTGTGTGCTCCCTTTTGAGGCTACACACTTAGATATACAGGCAACACCAAAGCTTTTCGAGGTACAACGTGTTGTTTATGAAAAACAAGATAATTTCGCACGATGCGGGATTTCCTTAAAACGTGGTTTTCTGACAAATTTTGAAGAAAGAAAATTCTCCTGTGGGTTCTCTTTTGAGGCTACACGTTTAGACGTACACACCACACCAAATCCTTTCGAATTACCACGTGTTGTTTAGGAGGTACAAGCAAATTTTGTACGATGCAATATTTCTTCTCGTAAAGTTTTTCCAATACGTACGTATTTGTCTTTACTCTGCAACACTGTATTTCCTTATAATGTTGTATTCTTACAATTTCTTTCGAGAGAAAACTCTCCTGTGCGTTCTCTTTAGAGGCTCCATGCTTACACATACACGCAACACCAAAGCTTTTCGAGTTATAACGTTTTGTTTAGCAAAAAGAAGATGATTTCGCACGATACGGGATTTCCTTAAAACGTGGTTTTCTGACAAATTTTGAAGAAAGAAAATTATCCTGTGGGTTCTCTTTTGAGGCTACATGTTTAAATGAACACGCCACACCAAATCTTTTCGAGTTACAATGTGTTGTTTTGGAGATACAAGCTAATTTTGTACGATGCGTTAATTCTTCTCCTAAAGTGTTTCCAATATGTACTTATTTGTCTTTACTCTGCAAAATTGTATTTCCTTATAACGTGGTATTCTTACATATTCTCTCGAGAGAAAACTCTCCTGTGCCTTCTCTTTTGAGGCTCCACGCTTACACATACACGCAACACCAATGCTTTTCTAGTTACAACATGTTGTTTAGGAAAAAGAAGGTGATTTCGCACGATGCGGAATTTCCTTAAAACGTGGTTTTCTGAAAAATTTTGAAGAAAGAAAATTCTCCTGTGGGTTCTCTTTTGAGGCTACACGTTTAGACGTACACACCACACCAAAAGTTTCGAGTTACAACTTGTTGTTTAGGAGATACAACCTAATTTTGTACTATGCATTAATTCTTTTCGTAAAGTGTTTCCAATACGTACGTGTTTGTCTTTACTCTGCAACACTGTATTTCCTTATAACGTGGTATTCTTACATATTCTTTCGAGAGAAAACTCTCCTGTGCGTTCTCTTTTGAGGCTACATGCTTAGACAAACACTCAACACCAGAGCTTTTCGAGTTAAAACGTGTTGTTTAGGAAAAAATAGATAATTTCGCTCGATGCGAGATTTCCATAAAACGTGGTTTCTGACAAATTTTGATGAAAGAAAATTCTCCTGTGGGTTCTCTTTTGAGGCTACACGTTTAGACGTACCCGTCACACCAAATCTTTTCGAGTTACAACGTGTTGTTTAGGAGATACAAGCTAATTTTGTATGATGCGTTATTTCTTCTCGTAAAGTGATTCCAATATGTACTTAATTGCCTTTACTCTGCAAAATTGTATTTCTTTATAGCGTGGTATTCTTACATATTCTTTCGAGAGAAAACTCTCCTGAGCGTTCTCTTTTGAGGCTCCACGCTTAGACATACAGGCAACACCAAAGCTTTTCGAGTTACAACATGTTGTTTAGGAAAAAGAAGATGATTTGGCACCATGCGGGATTTCCTTAAAACGTGGTTTTCTGAAAAATTTTAACGAAAGAAAATTCTCCTGTGGGTTCTCTTTTGAGGGTACACGTTTAGACGTACACGCCACACCAAATCTTTTCGAGTTACAACGTGTTGTTTAGGAAATACATGCTAATTTTGTACTGTGCTTTAATTCTTCTCGTAAAGTGTTTCCAATACGTACGTGTTTGTCTTTACTCTGCAACACTGTATTTCCTTATAACTTGGTATTCTTACATATTCTTTTGAGAGAAAACTCTCCTGTGCGTTCTCCTTTGAGGCTACATGCTTAGACATACACATAACGCCAGAACTTTTCGAGTTACAACGTGTTGTTTAGGGAAAACAAGATAGTTTCGTACGATGTGAGATTTCCTTAAAACGTGGTTTCTGACAAATTTTGATGAAAGAAAATTCTCCTGTCGGTTCTCTTTTGAGGCTACACGTTTAGACGTACACGTCACACCAAATCTTTTCGAGTTACAACGTGTTGTTTAGGAGATACAAGCTAATTTTTTATGATGCGTTATTTCTTCTCGTAAAGTGTTTCCAATATGTACTTATTTGACTTTACTCTGCAAAATTGCACTTCCTTATAACGTGGTATTCTTACATATTCTTTCGAGAGAAAACTCTCCTGTGCCTTCTCTTTTGAGGCTCCGTGCTTAGACATACATGCAAGACTAAAGCTTTTCGAGTTACAACATGTTGTTTAGGAAAAAGAAGATGATGTTGCACGATGCGGGATTTCCTAAATACGTGGTTTTCTGAAAAATTTTAACGAAAGAAAATTCTCCTGTGTGTTCTCTTTTGAGGCTACACGTTTAGACGTACACGCCACACCAAATCTTTTCGAATTACAACGTGTTGTTTAGGAGATATAAGCTAATTTTTTATGATGCGCTAATTCTTCTCGTAAAGTGTTTCCAATATGTACGTATTTGTCTTTACTCTGCCACACTGTATTTCCTTATAACGTGGTATTCTTACATAATCTTTCGAGAGAAAACTATCCTGGGCATTCCCTTTTGAGGCTACACACTTAGACATACAGGCAACACCAAAGCGTTTCGAGTTACAACGTGTTGTTTATGAAAAACAAGATAACTTCGCACGATGCAGGATTTCCTTAAATCGTGGTTTTCTGACAAATTTTGACGAAAGAAAATTCTCCTGTGGGTTCTCTTTTGAGGCTACGCATTTAGACGTACACGTCACACCAAATCCTTTCGAGTTACCACGTGTTGTTTAGGAGATACAAGCTAATTTTGTACGATGCGTTATTTCTTCTTGCAAAGTGTTTCCAATACATATGTATTTGTCTTTACTCTTCAACACTGTATTTCCTTATAACGTTGAATTCTTACGTGTTCTTTCGAGAGAAAACTCTCCTGTGCCTTCTCTTTTGAGGTTCCACGCTTAGACCTACACGCAACACCAAAGCTTTTCGAGTTACAACATGTTGTTTAGGAAAAAGAAGATGATTTGGCATGATGCGGGATTTCCTTAAAACGTGGTTTTCTGAAAAATTTTGACGAAAGAAAATTCTCCTGTGGGTTCTCATTTGAGGCTACACGTTTAGTTATACATGCCACACCAAATCTTTTCGAGTTACAACGTGTTGTTAAGGAGATACACGCTAATTTTGTAAGACGCGTTAATTCTTCTAGTAAAGTGTTTCCTATACGTACGTATTTGTCTTTACTCTGCAACACTGTATTTCCTTATTCGTGGTATTCTTACATATTCTTTCGAGAGAAAACTATCCTGTGTGTTCCCTTTTGAGGCTACACACTAAGACATACATACAACACCAAAGCTCTTCGAGTTACAACGTGTTGTTTAGGAAAAACAAGATAATTTCGCACGATGCGGGATTTCCTGAAAACGTGATTTTCTGAAAAATTTTGATGAAAGAAAATTCTCCTATGGGATCTCTTCTGAGGCTACACCTTTAGACATACATGCCACACCAATTCTTTTCGAGTTACAACGTGTTGTTTAGGAGATACAAGCTAATTTTGTACGATGCATTATTTCTTCTCATAAAGTGTTTCCAATACTTATGTATTTGTCTTTACTCTGCAACATTCGGTATTTCTTCTCGCATGGTAAAACATTAGCTTGTATCTCCTAAACAACACGTTGTAACTCGAAAAGATTTGTTGTGGCGTTTACATCTAAACGTGTAGCCTCAAAAGTGAACCCACAGGAGAATTTTCTTTCGTCAAAATTTTCCAGAAAACCACGTTTTATGGAAATCCCGCATCGTGCGAAATTATCTTGTTTTTCCTAAACAACACCTTGTACCTCGAAAAGTTTTGGTGTTGCGTGTATGTCTAAGCGTGTAGCCTCAAAAGAGAACGCACAGGAGAGTTTTCTCTCGAAAGAATATATAAGAATACCACGTTATATGGAAATACAGTGTTGCAGAGTAAAGACAAATATGTACGTATGGAAACACTTTACGAGAGGAAAAAACTCATGGTAAAAAATTAGCTTGTACCTCCTAAACAACACGTTGTAACTCGAAAAGATTTGGTGTGGTGTTTACATCTAAACGTGTAGCCTCAAAAGAGAACCCACAGGAGAATTTTCTTTCGTCAAAATTTGTCAGAAAACCACCTTTTAAGGAAATCCCGCATCGTGCAAAATTATCTTGTTTTTCCTAAACAACATGTTGTAACTCAAAAAGCTTTTGTGTTGCGTGTATGTCTACGCGTGTAGCCTCAGAAGAGAATGCACAGAAGAGTTTTCTCTCGAAAGAATATGTAAGAATACCACGTTATAAGGAAATACACTGTTGCAGAGTAAAGACAAATAGGTACTTATTGGAAACACTTTACGAGAAGAAATAATGTATCGTACAAAATTAGCTTGTATCTCCTAAACAACACGTTGTAACTCGAAAAGATTTGGTGTGGCGTGTACGTCTAAACATGTAGCCTCAAAAGGGAACCCACAGGAGAATTTTCTTTCGTCAAAATTTGTCAGACAACCACATTTTAAGGAAATCCCGCATCGTGCGAAATTATTTTGTTTTTCCAAAACAACACGTTGTAACTCGACAAGCTTTGGTGTTGCGTGTATGTCTAAGCATGTAGCCTCAAAAGAGAATGCACAGGAGAGGTTTCTATCGAAAGAATATGTAAGAAAACCACGATATATGGAAATACAGTGTTGCAGAGTAAAGACAAATATGTACGTATTGGAAACACTTAACGAGAAGAAATAACGCATCTACAAAATTAGCTTGTATCTCCTAAACAACACGTTGTGACTCAAAAGGATTTCGTGTGGCGTGTACGTCTAAACGTGTAGCCTCAAAAGAGAACCCACAGGAGTATTTTCTTTCGTCAAAATTTTTCAGAAAACCACGTTTTAAGGAAATCCCGCATCGTGAGAAATTATTTTGTTTTTCCAAAACAACACGTTGTAACTCGAAAAGCTTTGGTGTTGCGTGTATGTCTAAGCATGTAGCCTCAAAAGAGAACGCACAGGAGAGGTTTCTCTCGAAAGAATATGTAAGAAAACCACGATATATGGAAATACAGTGTTGCAGAGTAAAGACAAATATGTACGTATTGGAAACACTTTACGAGAAGAAATAACGCATGGTATAAAATTAGCTTGTATCTCCTAAACAACACGTTGTGACTCAAAAGGATTAGATGTGGTGTTTACAACAACGCGTTGTAACTCGAAAAGATTTGGTGTGGTGTGTAGCCTCAAAAGAGAACCCACAGGAGAATTTTCTTTCGTCAAAATATGTCAGAAAACCACGTTTTAAGGAAATCCCACATCGCGCGAAATTATCTTGTTTTTCCTAAACAACACGTTGTAACTCGAAAAGCTTTGGTGTAAACAACACGTTGTAACTCGAAAAGATTTGGTGTGGTGTTTACATCTAAACGTGTAGCATCAAAAGAGAACCCTCAGGAGAATTTTCTTTCCTCAAATTTTTTTCAGAAAACCACGTTTTAAGGAAATCCCGCATTGTGCGGAATTATCTTGCTTTTCCTAAAAAACACGTTGTAACTCGAAAAGCTTTGGTGTTGCGTGTATGTCTAAACGTGTGGCCTCAAAAGAGAACGCACAGGAGAGTTTTCTCTCGAAAGAATATATAAGAATACCACATTTTAAGGAAATACAGTGTTGCAGAGTAAAGACAAATACGTATGTATTGGAAACACTTTACGAGAAGAAATAACGCATCGTACAAAATTAGCTTGTATCTCCTAAACAACACGATGTTACTCGAAAAGATTTGATATGGCGTGTACGTCTAAATCTGTAGCCTCAAAAGAGAACTCACAGGAGAATTTTCTTTCGTCAAAATTTGTCAGAATACCACGTTTTATGGAAATCCCGCATCCTGGAAATTATCTTGTTTTTCTAAACAACACGTTGTAACTCGAAAAGCTTTGGTGCTGCGTGTATGTCTAAGCGTGTAGACTCAAAAGAGAACGCACAGGAGAGTTTTCTCTCGAAAGAATAAGTAAGAATACCACGTTATAAGGAAATACAGTGTGGCAGAGTAAAGATAGATACATACGTATTTGAAACACTTTACGAGAAGAAATAATGCATCGTAAAAAATTAGCTTGTATTTCCTAAGAAGCACGTTGTAACTCGAAAAGCTTTGGTGTGGCGTGTACGTCTAAACGTGTAGCCACAAAAGAGAACCCACAGGAGAATTTTCTTTCGTCAAAATTTTTCAGAAAACCACGTTTTAAGGAAATCCCGCATCTTGCGAAATCATCTTCTTTTTCCTAAACTACATGTTGTAACTTGAATAGCTTTGGTGTTGCCTGTATATCTCAGTGTGTAGCCACAAAAGGGAACGCACAGGACAGTTTTCTATCGAAAGAATATGTAAGAAGACCACGTTATAAGGAAATACAATGTTGAGAGTAAAGACAAACATGTACTACTTGGAAACACTTTATGAGAAGAATTATCGCATTGTAAAAAAGTAGCTTGTATCTCCTAAACAACACGTTGTAACTCGAACAGATTTGGTGAGGCGTGTACGTCTAAACATGTAGCATCAAAAGAGAACCCACAGGAGAATTTTCTTTCGTCAAAATTTTTCAGAAAATTTTAAGGATATCCCGCATCATGCAAAATCATCTTCTTTTTCCTAAACAACATGTTGTAACTCGAAAAGCTTTGGTATTGCGTGTATGTGTAAGCGTGGAGCCTCAAAAGAGAAGGCACAGGAGAGTTTTCTCTCTAAAGAATATGTAAGAATACCACCTTAAAAGGAAATACAATTTTGCAGAGTAAAGATAAATAAGTACATATTGGAAACACTTTACGAGAAGAAATAATGCATCGTAAAAAATTAGCTTGTATCTCCTAAACAACACGTTGTAACTCGAAAATATTTGGTGTGACGTGTACGTCTAAACGTGTATCCTCAAAAGAGAACCCACAGGAGAATTTTCTTTCATCAAAATTTGTCAGAAACCACGTTTACGGAAATCTCGCATCGTGCGAAATTATCTTGTTTTTCCTAAACAACACGTTGTGAATCGAAAAGCTTTGGGGTTGCGTGTATGTCTAAGCGTGTAGCCTCAAAAGAGAACGCACAGGAGAGTTTTCTTTCGAAAGAATATGTAGGAATACCACGTTATAAGGAAATACAGTGTTGTAGAGTAAAGACAACTACTTACGTATTGGAAAAACTTTAAGAGAAGAAATAACGCATCATAAAAAATTAGCTTGTATCTCCTAAACAACACTTTGTAACTCGAAAAGATTTGGTGTGGCCCGTACCTCTACAAGTGTCGCATCAAATAAGAACCCACAGGAGAACTTTCTTTCGTCAATTTTTTCAGAAAACCACGTGTATGGAAATCTCGCATCATGCGAAATTATCTAGTTTTTCCTAAACAACACGTTGTAACTCGAAAAGCTTTGGTGTTGTGTGTATGTCTAAACGTGTAGCCTCAAAAGAGAACTCACAGGAGAGTTTTCGCTCGAAAGAATATGTAAGAATACCACGTTATAAGGAAATACAGTGTTGCAGACAAAGACAAATACGTACGTATTGGAAACACTTTACGAGAAGAAATAACACATCGTACAAAATTAGCTTGTATCTTCTAAACAACACGTGGTAACTCGAAAGGATTTGGTGTGGAGTGCATGTCTAAACGTGTAGCATCAAAAGAGAACCCACAGGAGAATTTTCTTTCGTCAAAATTTGTCAGAACACAAGGGTTTAAGGAAATCCCGCAATGTGCGAAATTATCTTGTTTTTCATAAACAACACGTTGTAATTCGAAAAGCTTTGGTGTTGCCTGTATGTCTAAGTGTGTAATCTCAAAAGGGAATGCAAAGGATAGTTTTCTCTCGAAAGAATATGTAAGAATACCACGTTATAAGGAAATACAGTGTTGCAGAGTAAAGACAAATACGTACGTATTGGAAACACTTTACGAGAAGAATTAAGGCAACGTCCAAAATTAGCTTGTATCTCCTAAACAACACGTTGTAACTCGAAAAGATTTGGCGTGGCGTGTACTTCTAAACCTGTAGCCTCAAAAGAGAACCCACAGGAGAATTTTCTTTCGTCAAAATTTTTCAGAAAACCACGTTTTAAGTAAATCCTGCATCGTGCGAAATCATCTTCTTTTTCCTAAACAACATGTTGTAACTCGAAAAGCTTTGGTGTTGCGTGTATGTGTAAGCATGGAGCCTCAAAAGAGAAGGCACAGGAGCGTTTTCTCTCGAAAGAATATGTAAGAATACCACGTTATAAGGAAATACAATTTTGCAGAGTAAAGACAAATAAGTACATATTGGAAACACTTTAGGAGAAGAAATAACGCATCGTAAAAAATTTACTTGTATCTCCTAAACAACACGTTGTAACTCGAAACGTTTTGGTGTGACGTGTATGTCTAAACGTGTAGGCTCAAAAGAGAACCCACAGGAGAATTTTCTTTCATCAAATTTGTCAGAAACCACGTTTTAAAGAAATCTCGCATCATGGGAAATTATCTTGTTTTTCCTAAACAACACGTTGTAACTCGAAAAGCTTTGGGGTTGCGTTTATGTCTAAGCATGTAGCCTCAAAAGAGAACGCATAGGAGAAATTTCTCTTGAAAGAATATGTAAGAATACCACTTTATAAGGAAATACAGTGTTGCAGAGTAAAGACAAATACGTACGTATTGGAAACACTTTAAGAGAAGAAATAACGCATCGTACAAAATTAGCTTGTATCTCCTAAACAAAATGTTGTAACTCGAAAATATTTGGTGTGGCTCATACCTCTACACGTGTAGCCTCAAAAGAGAACCTACAGGAGAACTTACTTTAGTCAAAATTTTTCAATAAACCACGTTTTATGGAAATCTCGCATCGTGCGAAATTATCTTGTTTTTCCTAAACAACACGTTGTAACTCGAAAAGCTTTGGCGTTGCGTGTTTGTCTAAGCATGTAGCCTCAAAAGAGTACGCACAGGAGAGTTTTCCCTCGAAAGAATATGTAAGAATACCACGTTATAAGGAAATACAGTGTTGCAGAGTAAAGACAAATAAGTACGTATTGGAAACACTTTACGAGAAGAAATAATGCTTCGTACAAAATTTGCTTGTATTTCCTAAGCAACACGTTGTAACTCGAAAAGATTTGGTGTGGCTCGTATGTCTACACGTGCAGCCTCAAAAGAGTGCCCACAGGAGGACTTTCTTTCTTCAAAATTTGTCAGAAAACAACGTTTTATGGAAATCCCGCATCGTGCAAAATTATCTACTTTTTCCTAAACAGCTCGTTGTAACTCGAAAAGCTTAGGTGTTGCGTGTATGTTTAAGCCTGTAGCCTCTAAAGCGAACGCACAGGAGAGTTTTCTCTCGAACGAATATGTAAGAATACAACGTTATAAGGAAATAGAGTGTTGCAGAGTAAAGACAAATACATAAGTATTGGAAACACTTTACCAGAGGAATTAATGCATCGTACAAAATTAGCTTGTATCTCCTAAACAACATGTTGTAACTCTAAAAGATTTGGGTGTGACGTGTACGTCTAAACGTGTAGCCTCAAAAGAGAACCCACAGGAGAATTTTCATTCATCAAAATTTGTCAGAAACCACGTTTTAAGGAAATCTCGCATCGTGCGAAATTATCTTGTTTTTCCTAAACAACACGCTGTAACTCGAAAAGCTTTGGTGTTGCGTGTATGTCTGAGCGTGTAGCCTGAAAAGAGAACACACAGGAGAGATTTCCCTCGAAAGAATAGGTAAGAATACCACGTTATAAGGAAATACAGTGTTGCAGAGTAAAGACAAATAAGTACGTATTGGAAACACTTTACAAGAAGAAATAACGCATCGTAAAAAATTTGCTTGTATCTCCTAAACAACACGTTGTAACTTGAAAAGATTTGGTGTGGCTTCTACGTCTAAACGTGTAGCCTCAAAAGAGAACCCACAGAAGAAGTTTCTTTCGTCAATATTTGTCAGAAAACCACGTTTTAAGGAAATCCCGCATCGTGCAACATTATCTTGATTTCCTAAACAACACGTTGAAACTCGGAAAGCTTTGGTGTTGCGTGTATGTCTAAGCATGTAGCCTCTAAAGAGAATGCACAGGAGAGTTTTCTCTCGAAAAAACATGTAAGAATACAACGTTATAAGGAAATAGAGTGTTGCAGAGTAAAGACAAATGTGTACGTATTGGAAACACTTTAAGAGAAGAAATAACGCATCGTAAAAAATTAGCTTGTACCTCCTAAACAACACGTGGTAACTCGAAAGGATTTGGGGGTGGCGTGCACGACTAAACGTGTAGCCTCAAAAGAGAACCCACAGGAGAATTTTCTTTCGTCAAAATTTGTCAGAACACCACGTTTTAAGGAAGTCCCGCATCGTGCGAAATTATCTTGTTTTCATAAACAACACGTTCTAACTCGAAAAGCTTTGGTGTTGCCTGTATGTCTAAGTGTGTAGCCTCAAAAGGGAACGCACAGGATAGTTTTCTCTCGAAAGAATATGTAAGATTACCACGTTATAAGGAAATACAGTGTTGCAGAGTAAAGACTAAAACGTACGTATTGGAAACACTTTATGAGAAGAATTAACACATCTTACAAAATTAGCTTGTATCTCCTAAACAACACGTTGTAACTCGAAAAGATTTGGTGTGGCGTGTACATCTAAACATGTAGCCTCAAAAGAGAACACACAGGAGAATTTTCTTTCGTCAAAATTTTTCAGAAAACCACGTTTTAAGGAAATCCCGCATCGTGCGAAATCATCTTCTTTTTCCTAAACAACATGTTGTAACTCGAAAAGCTTTGGTGTTGCGTGTATGTGTAAGCGTGGAGCCTCAAAAGAGAAGGCACAGGAGAGTTTTCTCTCAAAAGAATATGTAAGAACACCACGTTATAAGGAAATACAATTTTGCAGAGTAACGACAAATAAGTACATATTGGAAACACTTTAGGAGAAGAATTAACGCATCGTACAAAATTAGCTTGTATCTCTTAAACAACACATTGTAACTCTAAAAGATTTGGTGTGGCGTGTTCATTTAAACATGTAGCCTCAAAAGAGAACCCACAGGAGAATTTTCTTTCATAAAAATTTGTCAGAAAACCATGTTTTAAGGAAATCCCGCATCATGCGAAATCATCTTCTTTTTCCTAAACAACATGTTGTAACTTGAAAAGCTTTGGTGTTGTGTGTATGTGTAAGCGTGGAGCCTCAAAAGAGAAGGCACAGGAGCGTTTTCTCTTGAAAGAATATGTAAGAATACCACGTTATAAGGAAATACAATTTTGCAGAGTAAAGACAAATAAGTACATATTGGAAACACTTTATGAGAAGAAATAATGCATCGAAAAAAATTAGCTTTTATCTCCTAAACAACATGTTGTAACTCGAAAAGATTTGGTGTGATGTGTACGTCGAAACGTGTAGCCTCAAAAGAGAACCCACAGGAGAATTTTCTTTCATCAAAATTTGTCAGAAACCACGTTTTAAGGAAATCTCGCATCCTGCGAAATTATCTTGTTTTTCCTAAACAACACGTTGTAACTCGAAAAGCTTTGGTGTTGCGTGTATGTCTAAGCGTGTAGCCTCAAAAGAGAATGCACAGGAGAGTTTTCTCTTGAAAGAATATGTAAGAATACCACGTTATAACGAAATACAATTTTGCAGAGAATAGAAAAATAAGTACATATTGGAAACACTTTAGGAGAAGAAATAACACTTCGTACGAAATTAACTTGTATCTCCTAAGCAACACGTTGTAACTCGAAAAGATTTGGTGTGACGTGTATGTCTAAACGTGTAGCCTCAAAAGAGAACCCAAAGGAGAATTTTCTTTCATCAAAATTTGTCAGAAACCACGTTTAAAGAAATCTCGCATCATGCGAAATTATCTTGTTTTTCCTAAACAACACATTGTAAATAGAAAAGCTTTGGTGTTGCGTGTATGTCTAAGCGTGTAGCCTCAAAAGAGAACGCACAGGAGAGTTTTCTCTCGAAAGAATATGTAAGAATACAACGTTATAAGGAAATACACTGTTGCAGAGTATAGACAAATACATACCTATTGGAAACACTTTAAGAGAAGAAATAAGGCATCGTACAAAATTAGCTTGTATCTCCTAAACAACACGTTGTAACACGAAAAGATTTGGTATGGCTCGTACCTCTACACGTGTAGCCTCAAAAGAGCACCGACAGGAGAACTTTCTTTCATCAAAATTTTTCAGAAAACCACGTTTTATGGAAATCTCGCATAGTGCGAAATTATCTTGTTTTTCCTAAACCACACGTTGTAACTCGAAAAGCTTTGGCGTTGCGTATTTGTCTAAGCGTGTAGCCTCAAAAGAGAACGCACAGGAGTGTTTTCCCTCGAAAGAATATGTAAGAATAACACGTTATAAGGAAATACAATGTTGCAGACTAAAGACAAATAAGTACGTATTGGAAACACTTTATGAGAAGAAATAACGCATCGTACAAAATTTGTTTGTATCTCCTAAACAACACGTTGTAACTTGAAAACATTTGGTGTGGCTCGTACTTCTACAAGTGTAGCCTCAAAAGAGAAACCACAGGAGAACTTCCTTTCGTCAAAATTTGTCAGAAAACCACGTTTTAAGGAAATCCCGCATCGTGCAATATTATCTTGATTTTCCTAAACAACACGTTGTAACTTGAAAAGCTTTGGTGTTGCGTGTATGTCTAAGCCTGTAGCCTCTAAAGAGAACGCACAGGAGACTTTTCTCTCAAAAGAAAATGTAAGAAGACAACGTTATAAGGAAATACAGTGTTGCAGAGGAAAGACAAATACATAAGTATTGGAAACACTTTACGAGAAGAAATAACGCATCATAAAAAATTAGCTTGTATCTCCTAAGCAACACGTGATAACTCGAAGGATTTGGTGTGGCGTGTACGTCTAAACGTGGAGCCTCAAAAGAGAACCCACAGTAGAATTTTCATTCATCAAAATTTGTCAGAAAACCACGTTTTAAGGAAATCCCGCATCGTGCGAATTAATCTTGTTTTTCATTAACAACACGTTGTAACTCGAAAAGATTTGGTGTTGCCTGTATGTCTAAGTGTGTAGCCTCAAAAGGGAACGCACAGGATACTTTTCTCTCGAAAGAATATGTAAGAATACCACGGTATAAGGAAATACAGTGTTGCAGAGTAAAGACAAATATGTACGTATTGGAAACACTTTATGAGAAGAATTAACGCATCATACAAAATTAGCTTGTATCTCTTAAACAACACGTTATAACTCGAAAAGATTTGGTGTGGCGTGTACATGTAAACATGGAGCCTCAAAAGAGAACCCACAGGAGAATTTTCTTTCCTCAAATTTTTTCAGAAAACCACGTTTTAAGGAAATCCCGCATCGTGCAAAATCATCTTCTTTTTCCTAAACAACATGTTGTAACTCGAGAAGCATTGGTGTTGCGTGTATGTGTAAGGGTGGAGACTCAAAAGAGAAGGCACAGGAGAGATTTCTCTCGAAAGAATATGTAAGAATACCACGTTATAAGGAAATACAATTTTGCAGAGTAAAGACAAATTAGTACATATTGGAAACACTTTATGAGAAGAAATAACGCATCCTTAAATATTAGCTTGTATCTCCTTAACAACACATTGTAACACGAAAAGATTTGGTGTGACATGTACGTCTAAACGTGTAGCCTCAAAAGAGAACCCACAGAAGAATTTTCTTTCATCAAAATTTGTCAGAAAACACGTTTTAAGGAAATCTCACATCGAGCGAAATTATCTTGTTTTTCCTTAACAACACGTTGTAACTCGAAAAGCTTTGGTGCTGAGTGTTTGTCTAAGCGTGTAGCCTCAAAAGAGAACGCACAGGAGAGTTTTCTCTCGAAAGAATATGTAAGAATACCACGTTATAAGGAAATACAGTGTTGCAGAGTAAAGAAAAATAAGTACATATTGGAAACATTTAACGAGAAGAAATAACACATCGTAAAAAATTTGCTTGTATCTCCTAAACAACACGTTGTAACTCGAAAAGATTTCGTGTGGCTCATATGTCTGCATGAGTAGCCTCAAAAGAGAACCCACAGGAGAACTTTCTTTCGTCAAAATTTGTCAGAAAACCAGGTTTTAAGGAAATCCCGCATCGTGCAAAATTATCTAGTTTTTCCCAAACAACACGTTGTAACTAGAAAAGCTTTGGTGTTGCTTGTGTGTCTAAGCCTGTAGCCTCTAAAGAGAACGCACAAAAGAGTTTTCTCTCGAAAGAACATGTAAGAATACAACGTTAAAAGGAAATACAGTGTTGCAGAGTAAAGACAAATAAGTAAGTATTGGAAACACTTTAGGAGAAGAAATAACGCTTCGTACAAAATTAGCTTGTATCTCCTAAGCAACACGTGGTAACTCGAAAGGATTTGGTGTGGCGTGTACGTCTAAACGTGGAGCCTCAAAAGAGAACCCACAGGAGAGTTTTCTTTTGTCAAAATTTGTCAGAAAATCACGTTTTAAGGAAATCCCGCATCATGTGAAATAATCTTGTTTCTCATAAAAAACAGGTTGTAACTCGAAAAGCTTTGGTGTTGCCTGTATGTCTAAGTGTGTAGCCTCAAAAGGGAACGCATAGGATAGTTTTGTCTCGAAAGAATATGTAAGAATACCATGTTATCAGGAAATACAGTGTTGCAGAGTAAAGACAAATACGTACATATTGGAAACACTTTATGAGAAGAATTAACGCATCGTACAAAATTAGCTTGTATCTCCTAAACAACACGTTGTAACTCGAAAGGATTTGGTGTGGCGTGTACATCTAAACATGTAGCCTCAAAAGAGAACCAACAGGAGATTTTTCTTTCTTCAAAATTTTTCAGAAAACCACGTTTTAAGGAAATCCCGCATCATGCGAAATCATCTTCTTTTTCCTAAACAACATGTTGTAATTCGAAAAGCTTTGGTGTTGCGTGTATTTGTAAGCGTGGAGCCTCAAAAGAGAATGCACAGGAGAGTTTTCTCTCAAAAGAATATGTAAGAATACCACGTTATAAGGAAATACAATATTGCAGAGTAAAGACAAATAAGTACATATTGGAAACACTTTACGAGAAGAAATAACGCATCGTACAAAATTAGCTTGTATCTCCTAAACAACTCGTTGTAACTCGAAAAGATTTGGTGTGACATGTACGTCTAAACATGTAGCCTCAAAAGAGAACCCACAGGAGAATTTTCTTTCATCAAAATTGTCAGAAAACACGTTTTAAGGAAATCTCACATCGTGCAAAATTATCTTGTTTTTCCTAAACAACACGGTGTAACCTGAAAAGCTTTGGTGTTGAGTTTTTGTCTAAGAGTGTAGCCTCAAAAGGGAACGCACAGGAGATTTTTCTCTCGAAAGAATATGTAAGAATACCACGTTATAAGGAAATACAGTGTTGCAGAGTAAAGACAAATAAGTACGTATTGAAAACACTTTACGAGAAGAAATAACGAATCGAAAAAAATTTGCTGGAATCTCGTAAACAACACGTTGCAACTCAGAAAGATTTGGTGTGGCTCGTACATCTAAACGTGTAGCCTCAAAAGAGAACCCACAGGAGAACTTTCTTTCGTCAAAATTTCTCAGAAAACCACGTTTTAAGGATATCCCGCATCGTGCAAAATTATCTTGTTTTTCCTAAACAACACGTTGTAAATCGAAAAGCTTTTGTGTTGCGTGTATGTCTATGCATGTAGCCTCTAAAGAGAACGCACAGGAGACTTTTCTCTCCAAAGAACATGTAAGAATACAACGTTATAAGGAAATACAGTGTTGCAGAGTAAAGACAAATACGTACTTATTGGAAACACTTTACGAGAAGAAATAACGCATCGTACAAAATTAGCTTGTATCTCCTAAACAACACGTGGCAACTCGAAAAGATTTGGTGTGGCATGCACTTCTAAACGTGTAGCCTCAAAAGAGAACCAACAGGAGAATTTTCGTTTGTCAAAATTTGTCAGAACACCACGTTTTAAGGAAATCCCGCATCGTGCGAAATTATCTTGTTTTTCATAAACAACACGTTGTAACTCGAAAAGCTTTGGTGTTGCCTGTATGTCTAAGTGTGTAGCCTCAAAAGGGAACGCACAGGATAGTTTTCTCTCGACAGAATATGTAAGAATACCAAGTTATAAGGAAATACAGTGTTGCAGAATATAGACAAATACGTACCTATTGAAAATACTTTACGAGAAGAAATAACGCATCATACAAAATTAGCTTGTATCTCCTAAACAACACGTGGTAACTCGAAAGGATTTGGTGTGGCGTGCACATCTAAACGTGAAGCCTCAAAAGAGAACCCACAGGAGAATTTTCTTTGGTCAAAATTTGTCAGAAAACCACGTTTTAAGGAAATCCCGCATCGTGCGAAATTATCTTGTTTTTCATAAACAACACGTTCTAACTCGAAAAGCTTTGGTGTTGCCTGTATGTCTAAGTGTGTAGCCTCAAAAGGGAATGCACAGGATAGTTTTCTCTCAAAAGAATATGTAAGAATACCACGTTATAAGGAAATACAGTGTTGCAAAGTAAAGACAAATACGTACGTATTGGAAACACTTTATGAGAAGAATTAATGCATCGTACAAAATTAGCTTGCATCTCTTAAACAACACGTTGTAACTCGAAAAGATTTGGTGTGGCATGTACATCTAAACATGGAGCCTCAAAAGAGAACCCACAGGAGAATTTTCTTTCGTCAAATTTTTTCAGAAAACCACGTTTTAAGGAAATCCCGCATCATGCGAAATCATCTTCTTTTTCCTAAACAACATGTTGTAACTCGAAAAGCGTTGGTGTTGCGTTTATGTGTAAGCGTGGAGACTCAAAAGAGAAAGCACAGGAGAGTTTTCTCTCGAAAGAATATGTAAGAATACCACGTTATAAGGAAATACAATTTTGCAGAGTAAAGACAAATAAGTACGTATTGGAAACACTTTACGAGAAGAAATAACGCATCCTAAACAACACGTTGTAACTCGAAAAGATTTGGTGTGACGTGTACGTATAAATGTGTAGCCTCAAAAGAGAACCCACAGGAAAATTTTCTTTCATCAAAATTTGTCAGAAAACACGTTTTAAGGAAATCTCACATCGTGCGAAATAATCTTGTTTTTCCTAAACAACACGTTGTAACTCGAAAAGCTTTGGTGTTGAGTGTTTGTCTAAGCGTGTAGCCTCAAAAAGAGAACGCACAAGAGAGTTTTCTCTCGAAAGAATATGTAAGAATACCACGTTAGAAGGAAATACAGTGTTGCAGAGTGAAGACAAATAAGTACTTATTGGAAACACTTTACGAGAGGAAATAACGCATCCTAAATAATTTGCTTGTATCTCCTAAACAACACGTTGTAACTCGAAAAGTTTTGGTGTGGCTCAAATGTCTGCATGTGTAGCCTCAAAAGAGAACCCACAGGAGAACTTTCTTTCGTCAAAATTTGTCAGAAAACCTCGTTTTAAGAAAATCCCGCATCGTGCAAAATTATCTTGTTTTTCCTAAACAACATGTTGTAACTCAAAAAGCTTTGGTGTTGCGTGTATTTCTAAGCCTGTAGCCTCTAAAGAGAACGCACAGGAGAGATTTCTCTCGAAAGAACATGTAAGAATACAACGTTATAAGGAAATACAGTGTTGCAGAGTAAAGACAAATAAGTAAATATTGGAAACACTTTATGAGAAGAAATAACGCATCGTACAAAATTAGCTTGTATCTCCTAAACAACACGTTGTAACTCGAAAGTATTTGGTGTGGCGTGTACTTCTAAACGTGGAGCCTCAAAAGAGAACCCACAGGATAATTTTCTTTCGTCAAAATTTGTCAGAAAATAACGCATCGTACAAAATTAGCTTGTATCTCCTAAACAACACGTGGTAACTCGAAAGGATTTGGTGTGGCGTGTACGTCTAAACGTGGAGCCTCAAAAGAGAACCCACAGGATAATTTTCTTTCGTCAAAATTTGTCAGAAAACCACGTTTTAAGGAAATCCCGCATCATGCGAAATAATCTTGTTTTTCAGAAACAACACGTTGTAACTCGAAAAGCTTTGGTGTTGCCTGTATGTCTAAGTGTGTAGATTCAAAAGGGAACGCAGAGGATAGTTTTCTCTCGAAAGAATATGTAAGAATACCACGTTATAAGGAAATACAGTGTTGCAGAGTAAAGACAAATACGTACGTATTGGAAACACTTTATGAGAAGAATTAACACATCGTACAAAATTAGTTTGTATCTCCTAAACAACCCGTTGTAACTCGAAAGGATTTGGTGTGGCGTGTACATCTAAACATGTAGCCTCAAAAGAGAACCCACAGGAGAATTTTCTTTCATCAAAATTGTCAGAAAACACGTTTTAAGGAAATCTCACATCGTGCAAAATTATCTTGTTTTTCCTAAACAACACGGTGTAACCCGAAAAGCTTTGGTGTTGAGTTTTTGTCTAAGAGTGTAGCCTCAAAAGTGTAGCACAGGAGATTTTTCTCTCGAAAGAATATGTAAGAATACCACGTTATAAGGAAATACAGTGTTGCAGAGTAAAGACAAATAAGTACGTATTGAAAACACTTTACGAGAAGAAATAACGAATCGTAAAAAAATTGCTGGAATCTCGTAAACAACACGTTGCAACACGAAAAGATTTGGTGTGGCTCGTACATCTAAACGTGTAGCCTCAAAAGAGAACCCACAGGAGAACTTTCTTTCGTCAAAATTTCTCAGAAAACCACGTTTTAAGGATATCCCGCATCGTGCAAAATTATCTTGTTTTTCCTAAACAACACGTTGTAAATCGAAAAGCTTTTGTGTTGCGTGTATGTCTATGCATGTAGCCTCTAAAGAGAACGCACAGGAGACTTTTCTCTCCAAAGAACATGTAAGAATACAACGTTATAAGGAAATACAGTGTTGCTGAGTAAAGACAAATACGTACTTATTGGAAACACTTTACGAGAAGAAATAACACATCGTACAAAATTAGCTTGTATCTCCTAAACAACACGTGGCAACTCGAAAAGATTTGGTGTGGCATGCACTTCTAAACGTGTAGCCTCAAAAGAGAACCAACAGGAGAATTATCGTTTGTCAAAATTTGTCAGAACACCACGTTTTAAGGAAATCCCGCATCATGCGAAATTATCTTGTTTTTCATAAACAACACGTTGTAACTCGAAAAGCTTTGGTGTTGCCTGTATGTCTAAGTGTGTAGCCTCAAAAGGGAACGCACAGGATAGTTTTCTCTCGACAGAATATGTAAGAATACCACGTTATAAGGAAATACAGTGTTGCAGAATAAAGACAAATACGTACCTATTGAAAATACTTTACGAGAAGAAATAACGCATCATACAAAATTAGCTTGTATCTCCTAAACAACACGTGGTAACTCGAAAGGATTTGGTGTGGCGTGCACGTCTAAACGTGAAGCCTCAAAAGAGAACCCACAGGAGAATTTTCTTTGGTCAAAATTTGTCAGAAAACCACGTTTTAAGGAAATCCCGCATCGTGCGAAATTATCTTGTTTTTCATAAACAACACGTTCTAACTCGAAAAGCTTTGGTGTTGCCTGTATGTCTAAGTGTGTAGCCTCAAAAGGGAATGCACAGGATAGTTTTCTCTCAAAAGAATATGTAAGAATACCACGTTATAAGGAAATACAGTGTTGCAAAGTAAAGACAAATACGTATGAATTGGAAACACTTTATGAGAAGAATTAATGCATCGTACAAAATTAGCTTGCATCTCTTAAACAACACGTTGTAACTCGAAAAGATTTGGTGTGGCATGTACATCTAAACATGGAGCCTCAAAAGAGAACCCACAGGACAATTTTCTTTCGTCAAATTTTTTCAGAAAACCACGTTTTAAGGAAATCCCGCATCATGCGAAATCATCTTCTTTTTCCTAAACAACATGTTGTAACTCGAAAAGCGTTGGTGTTGCGTTTATGTGTATGCGTGGAGACTCAAAAGAGAAAGCACAGGAGAGTTTTCTCTCGAAAGAATATGTAAGAATACCACGTTATAAGGAAATACAATTTTGCAGAGTAAAGACAAATAAGTACGTATTAGAAACACTTTACGAGAAGAAATAACGCATCCTAAACAACACGTTGTAACTCGAAAAGATTTGGTGTGACGTGTACGTATATATGAGTAGCCTCAAAAGAGAACCCACACGAATATTTTCTTTCATCAAAATTTGTCAGAAAACACGTTTTAAGGAAATCTCACATCGTGCGAAATAATCTTGTTTTTCCTAAACAACACGTTGTAACTCGAAAAGCTTTGGTGTTGAGTGTTTGTCTAAGCGTGTAGCCTCAAAAAGAGAACGCACAAGAGAGTTTTCTCTCGAAAGAAAATGTAAGAATACCACGTTAGAAGGAAATACAGTGTTGCAGAGTAAAGACAAATAAGTACTTATTGGAAACACTTTACGAGAGGAAATAACGCATCCTAAATAATTTGCTTGTATCTCCTAAACAACACGTTGTAACTCGAAAAGTTTTGGTGTGGCTCAAATGTCTGCATGTGTAGCCTCAAAAGAGAACCCACAGGAGAACTTTCTTTCGTCAAAATTTGTCAGAAAACCTCGTTTTAAGAAAATCCCGCATCGTGCAAAATTATCTTGTTTTTCCTAAACAACATGTTGTAACTCGAAAAGCTTTGGTGTTGCGTGTATGTCTAAGCCTGTAGCCTCTAAAGAGAACGCACAGGAGAGATTTCTCTCAAAAGAACATGTAAGAATACAACGTTATAAGGAAATACAGTGTTGCAGAGTAAAGACAAATAAGTAAATATTGGAAACACTTTATGAGAAGAAATAACGCATCGTACAAAATTAGCTTGTATCTCCTAAACAACACGTTGTAACTCGAAAGTATTTGGTGTGGCGTTTACTTCTAAACGTGGAGCCTCAAAAGAGAACCCACAGGATAATTTTCTTTCGTCAAAATTTGTCAGAAAATAACGCATCGTACAAAATTAGCTTGTATCTCCTAAACAACACGTGGTAACTCGAAAGGATTTGGTGTGGCGTGTACGTCTAAACGTGGAGCCTCAAAAGAGAACCCACAGGATAATTTTCTTTCGTCAAAATTTGTCAGAAAACCACGTTTTAAGGAAATCCCGCATCATGCGAAATAATCTTGTTTTTCAGAAACAACACGTTGTAACTCGAAAAGCTTTGGTGTTGCCTGTATGTCTAAGTGTGTAGATTCAAAAGGGAACGCAGAGGATAGTTTTCTCTCGAAAGAATATGTAAGAATACCACGTTATAAGGAAATACAGTGTTGCAGAGTAAAGACAAATACGTACGTATTGGAAACACTTTATGAGAAGAATTAACACATCGTACAGAATTAGTTTGTATCTCCTAAACAACCCGTTGTAACTCGAAAGGATTTGGTGTGGCATGTACATCTAAACATGTAGCCTCAAAAGAGAACCCACAGGAGAATTTTCTTTCGTCAAAATATTTCAGAAAACCACGTTTTAAGGAAATCCCGCATCATGCGAAATCATCTTCTTTTTCCTAAACAACATGTTGTAATTCGAAAAGCTTTGGTGTTGCTTGTATGTGTAAGCGTGGAGCCTCAAAAGAGAATGCACAGGGGAGTTTTCTCTCGAAAGAATATGTAAGAATACCATGTTATAAGGAAATACAATTTTGCAGAGTAAAGACAAATAAGTACGTATTGGACACACTTTACGAGAAGAAATTACGCATCGTAAAAAATTAGCTTGTATCTCCTAAACAACACGTTGTAACTCGAAAAGATTTGGTGTGACATGTACGTCTAAACGTGTAGCCTCAAAAGAGAACTCACAGGAGAATTTTCTTTCATCAAAATTTGTCAGAAAACACGTTTTAAGGAAATCTCGCATCGTGCAAAATTATCTTGCTTTTCCTAAACAACACAGTGTAACTTGAAAAGCTTTGGTGCTGAGTGTTTGTCTAAGCGTGTAGCCTCAAAAGAGAACGCACAGGAGAGTTTTCTCTCGAAAGAATATGTAAGTATACCACGTTATAAGGAAATACTGTGTTGCAGAGTAAAGACAAATAAGTACATATTGGAAACACTTTAGGAGAAGAAATACCGCATCGTAAAAAATTTGCTTGTATCTCCTAAACAACACGTTGTAACTCGAAAAGATTTGGTGTGGCTCATACCTCTACACGTGTAGCCTCAAAAGAGAACCCACAGGAGAACTTTCTTTCGTCAAAATTTGTCAGAAAACCACGTTTTAAGGAAATCCCGCATCGTGCAAAATCATCTCCGTTTTCCTAAACAACATGTTGTAACTCGAAAAGCTTTGGTGTTGCGTGTATGTGTAAGGATGGAGCCTCAAAAGAGAAGGCACAGGAGAGTTTTCCCTCGAAAGAATATGTAATAATACCATGGTATAAGGAAATACAATTTTACAGAGTAAATACAAATAAGTACATATTGGAAACACTTTACGAGAAGTAATAACGCATCGTACAAAATTAACATGTGTGTCCTAAACAAAACGTTGTAACTCGAAAAGATTTGGTGTTACGTGTATGTCTAAACGTGTAGCCTCAAAAGAGAACCCACAGGATAATTTTATTTCATCAAAATTTGTCAGAAACCACGTTTTAAGGAAATCTCGCATCGTGCGAAATTATCTTGTTTTTCCTAAACAACACGTTGTAACTCGAAAAGCTTTGGTGTTGCGTGTATGTCTAATCTTGTAGCCTCAAATGAGAATGCACAGGAGAGTTTTCTCTCGAAAGAATATGTAAGAATACCACGTTATAAGGAAATACAGTGTAGCAGAGTAAAGACAAATAAGAATGTATTGGAAACACGTTAAGTGAAGAAATAATGCATCGTACTAAATTAGCTTGTATCTCCTAAGCAACACATGGTAACTCGAAAGGATTTGGTGTGGCGTGTATGTCTAAACGTGGAGTCTCAAAAGAGAACTCACAGGAGAACTTACTTTCGTCAAAATTTGTCAGAAAACCATGTTTTAAGGAAATCCCGCATCGTGCGAAATAATCTTGTTTTTCATAAACAACACGTTGAAACTCGAAAAGCTTTGGTGTTGCCTGTATGTCTAAGTGTGTAGCCTCAAAAGGGAACGCACAGGATAGTTTTCTCTCGAAAGAATAAGTAAGAATACTACGTTATAAGGAAATACAGTGTTGCAGAATAAAGACAAATACGTATGTATTGGAAACACTTTATGAGAAGAATTGACGCATCTTACAAAATTAGCTTGTATCTCCTAAACAACACTTTGTAACTCGAAAAGATTTGGTGTGGCGTGTACGTCTAAACATGTAGCCTCAAAAGAGAACCCACAGGAGAATTTTCTTTCGTCAAATTTTTTCAGAAAACCACGTTTTAAGGAAATCCCGCATCGTGCGAAATCATCTTCTTTTTCCTAAACAACATATTGTAACTCGAAAATCTTTGGTGTTGCATGTATGTGTAAGCGTGGAGCCTCAAAAGAGAAGGCACAGGAGCGTTTTCTCTCGAAAGAATATGTAAGAATACCACGTTATAAGGAAATACAATTTTGCAGAGTAAAGACAAATAAGTACATATTGGAAACACTTTACGAGAAGAAATAACGCATCGTACAAAATTAACTTGTATCTCCTAAACAACACGTTGTAACTCGAAAAGATTTGGTGTGACGTGTATGTCTAAACGTGTAGCCTCAAAAGAGAACCCACAGGAGAATTTTCTTTCATCAAAATTTATCAGAAACCACGTTTTAAGGAAATCTCTCATCGTGCAAAATTATCTTGTTTTTCCTAAACAACACATTGTAACTTGAAAAGCTTTGTCGTTGCGTGTATGTCTAAGCATGTAGCCTCAAAAGAGAACACACAGGAGAGTTTTCCCTCAAAAGAATATGTAAGAATACCACGTTATAAGGAAATATAATTTTGCAGAGTAAAGACAAATAAGTACTTATTGGAAACACTTTATGAGGAGAAATAACGCATCATACAAAATTAGCTTGTATCTCGTAAACAACACGTTGTAACTCGTTAAGATTTGGTGTGACGTGTACGTCTAAACGTGTAGCCTCAAAAGAGAACCCACAGTAGAATTATCTTCCATCAAAATTTGTCAGAAAACCACGTTGTATAGAAATCTCGCATCTTGCGAAATTATCTTGTTTTTCCTAAACAACACGCTGTAACTCGAAAAGCTTTGGCGTTGCGTGTATGTCTAAGCGTGTAGCCCAAAAAAAAAAACGCACAGGAGAGTTTTCCCTCGAAAGAATATGTAAGAATACCACGTTATAAGGAAATACAGTGTTGCAGAGTAAAGACAATTAAGTACATATTGGAAATACTTTACGAGAAGAAATAACGCATCGTACGAAATTAGCTTGTATCTCCTAAACAACACGTTTTAACTCGAAAAGATTTGGTGTGACGTGTACGTCTAAACATGTAGCCTCAAAAGAGAACCCACAGGAGAACTTTCTTCAGTCAAAATTTTTCAGAAAACCCCGTTTTATGGAATCTCGCATCGTGCGAAATTATCTTGTTTTTCCTAAACAACACGCTGTAACTCGAAAAGCTTTGGCGTTGCGTGTATGTCTAAGCGTGTAGCCCAAAAAAAAAAAAAACGCACAGGAGAGTTTTCCCTCGAAAGAATATGTAAGAATACCACGTTATAAGGAAATACAGTGTTGCAGAGTAAAGACAATTAAGTACATATTGGACACACTTTACAAGAAGAAATAACGCATCGAAAAAAATTTGCTTGTATCTCCTAAACAACAAGTTGTAACTCGAAAAGATTTGGTGTGGCGTGTACGTCTAAACCTGTAGCCTCAATAGACAACGCACAGGAGAACTTTCTTTCGTCAAAATTTGTCAGAAAACCACGTTTTAAGGATATCCTGCATCGTGCAAAATTATCCTGTTTTTCCTAAACAACACGTTGTAACTCGAAAAGCTTTGGTGTTGCGTGTATGTCTAAGCGTGTAGCCTCTAAAGAGAACGCACCGGAGAGTTTTCTCTCGAAAGAACATGTAAGAATACAATGTTATAAGGAAATACAGTGTTGCAGAGTAAAGACAAATACGTAAATATTGGAAACACTTTACGAGAATAAATAATGCATCGTACAAAATTAGCTTGTATCTCCTAAACAACACGTGGTAATTCCAAAGGGTATGGTGTGGCGTGCACGTCTAAACGTGTAGCCTCAATAGAGAACCCACAGGAGAATTTTCTTTCGTCAAAATTTGTCAGAACACCAAGTTTTAAGGAAATCACGCATCGTGCGAAATTATCTTGTTTTTCATAAACAACACGTTGTAACTTGACAAGCTTTGGTGTTGCCTGTATGTCTAAGTGTGTAGCCTCAAAAGGGAACGCACAGGATAGTTTTCTCTCGAAAGAATGTGTAAGAATACCACGTTATAATGAAATACAGTGTTGCAGAGTAAAGACAAATACGTACGTATTGGAAACACTTTATGAGAAGAAATAAAGCATCGTACAAAATTAGCTTGTATCTCCTAAACAACACGTGGTAACTCGAAAGGATTAGGTGTGACGTGCACGTCGAAACGTGAAGCCTCAAAAGAGAACAAACAGAATAATTTTCTTTCGTCAAAATTTGTCAGAAAACCATGTTTTAAGGAAATCCGGCATCTTGCGAAAGTATCTTGTTTTTTATAAACAACACGTTGTAACTCAAAAAGCTTTGGTGTTGCCTGTATGTCTAAGTGTTTAGCCTCAAAAGGGAATGTACAGGATAGTTTTCTCTCGAAAGAATATGTAAGAATACCACGTTATAAGGAAATACAGTGTTGCAGAGTAAAGACAAATACGTATGTATTGGAAACACTTTACGAGAATTAACGCATTATAAAAAATTAGCTTGTATCTCCTAAACAACACAATGTAACTCGAAAAGATTTGGTGTGACGTGTACGTCTAAATATGTAGCCTCAAAAGTGAACCCACAGGAGAATTTTCTTTCGTCAAAATTTTTCAGAAAACCAGGTTTTCAGGAAATCCCGCATCATGCGAAATCATCTTCTTTTTCCTAAACAACACGTTGTAACTCGAAAAGCTTTGGTGTTGCGTGTTTGTCTAATCGTGTAGCCTCAAAAGAGAACACACAGGAGAGTTTTCTCTCGAAAGAATATGTACGAATACCACGTTATAAGGAAATACAGTGATGCAGAGTAAAGACAAATACGTACGTATTGGAAACACTTTAAGAGAAGAAATCACGCATCGTACAATATTTGCTTGTGTCTCCTAAACAACACGTTGTAACTGAAAAATATTTGGTGTGGCTCGTACGTCTACACGTGTAGCCTCAAAAGAGAACCTACAGGAGAACTTTCTTTCGTCAAAATTTGTCAGAAAACCACGTTTTAAGGAAATCCCGCTTCGTGCAAAATTATCTTGTTTTTCCTAAACAACACGTTGTAACTCGAAAAGCTTTGGTGTTGCGTGTATGTCTGAGCATGTAGCCTCTAAAGAGAATGCACAGGAGAGTTTTCTCTCGAAAGAACATGTAAGAATACAACGTTATAAGGAAATACAGTGTTGCAGAGTAAAGACAAATACATATGTATTGGAACCACTTTACGAAAAGAAATAACGCATCATACAAAATTAGCTTGTATCTCTTAAACAACACGTTGTAACTCGAAAGGATTTGGTGTGGCGTGCACGTCTAAACGTGTAGCCTCAAAACAGAAGCCACAGGAGAATTTTCTTTCGTCAAAATTTGTCAGAAAATCACGTTTTAAGGAAATCCCGCATCGTACAAAATTATCTTGTTTTCTATAAACAACACGTTGTAACTCGAAAAGCTTTGGTGTTGCCTGTATGTCTAAGTGTGTAGCCTCAAAAGGGAACGCACAGGATAGTTTTCTCTCGAAGGAATATGTAAGAATACCACGTTATAAGGAAATATAATGCTGCAGTATAAAGACAAATATGTACTTATTGGAAACACTTTATGAGAAGAATTAACGCATCGTAAAAAATTAGCTTATATCTCCTAAACAACACGTTGTAATTCGAAAAGATTTGGTGTGGCTCGTACCTCTACACGTGTAGCCTCAAAAGAGAACCCACAGGAGAACTTTCTTTCGTCAAAATTTTTCAGAAAACCACGTTTTATGGAAATCTCGCATCGTGCTAAATTATCTTGTTTTTCCTAAACAACACATTGTAACTCGAAAAGCTTTGGCGTTGCATGTTTGTCTAAGCGTGTCCCCTCAAAAGAGAATGCACAGGAGAGTTTTCCCTCGAAATAATATGTAAGAATACCATGTTATAAGGAAATACAGTGTAGCAGATTAAAGACAAATAAGTACGTATTGGAAACACTTTACGAGAAGAAATAATGCTTCGTACAAAATTAGCTTGTATCTCCTAAACAACACGTGGTAACTTGAAAGGATTTGGTGTGGCGTGTACGTCTAAACGTGTAGCCTCAAAAGAGAACCCACAGGAGAATTTTCTTTATTCAAAATTTTTCAGAAAACCACATTTTAAGGAAATCCCGCATCGTGCAAAATCATCTTCTTTTTCCTAATCAACATGTTGTAACTCGAAAAGCTATGGTGTTGCGTGTATGTGTAAGCGTGGAGCCTCAAAAGAGAAAGCACAGGAGAGTTTTCACTCCAAAGAATATGTAAGAATACCACGTTATAAGGAAATACAATTTTGCAGAGTAAAGACAAATAAGTACATATTGGAAACACTTTACGAGAAGAAATAACGCATCTTACAAAATTAGCTTGTATCTCCTAAACAACACGTTGTAACTCGAAAGGATTTGGTGTGACGTGTACGTCTAAAAGTGTAGCCTCAAACGAGGACACACAGGAGAATTTTCTTTCATCAAAATTTGTCAGAAACCACGTTTTAAGGAAGTCTCGCATCGTGCGAAATTATCTTGTTTTTCCTAAACAACACGTTGTAACTCGAAAAGCTTTGGTGTTACGTGTATGTCTACGTGTGTAGCCTCAAAAGAGAACGCACAGGAGAGTTTTCTCTCGAAAGAATATGTAAGAATACTACGTTATAAGGAAATACAGTGTTGCAGAGTAAAGACAACTACGTACGTATTGGAAACACTTTAAGAGAAGAAATATCCCATCCTAGAAAATTAGCTTGTATCTCCTAAACAACACGTAGTAACTCGAAAAGATTTGGTGTGGCTCGTACCTCTACACGTGCAGCCTCAATAGAGAACCCACAGGAGAACTTTGTTTCGTCAAAATTTTTCAGAAAACCACGTTTAATGGAAATCTCGTATCGTGCGAAATTATCTTGTTTTTCCTAAACAACACGTTGTGACTCCAAAAGCTTTGGCGTTGTGTGTTTGTCTAAGCGTGTAACCTCAAAAGAGAATGCACAGGATTGTTTTCCCTCGAAAGAATATGTAAGAATACCACGTTATAAGGAAATACAGTGTTGCAGAGTAAAGACAAATAAGTACATATTGGAAACACTATATGAGAAGAAATAACGCATTGTACAATATTTGCTTGTATCTCCTAAACAACACGTTGTAACTCAAAAATATTTCGTGTGGCTCGTATGTCTACACGTTTAGCCTCAAAAGAGAACACACAGGAGAACTTTCTTTCTTCAAAATTTGTCAGAAAACCACGTTTTAAGAAAATCCCGCATCGTGCAAAATTATCTTGTTTTTCCTAAACAACATGTTGTAACTCGAAAAGCTTTGGTGTTGCGTGTATGTCTGAGCATGTAGCCTCTAAAGAGAATGCACAGGAGAGTTTTCTCTCGAAAGAACATGAAAGAATACAACGTTATAAGGAAATACAGTGTTGCAGAGTAAAGACAAATACGTACATATTGGAAACACTTTACGAGAAGAAATAACGCATCATACAAAATTAGCTTGTATCTTCTAAACAACACGTGGTAACTCGAAAGGATTTGGTGTGGCGTGTACATCTAAACGTGTAGCCTCAAAAGAGAACCCACAGGAGAATTTTCTTTCGTCAAAATTTGTCAGAAAACCACGTTTTATGGAAATCTCGCATCATGCCAAATTATCTTGTTTTTCCTAAACAACACATTGTAACTCGAAAAACTTTGGCGTTGCATGTTTGTCTAAGCGTGTAGCCTCAAAAGAGAACGCACAGGAGAGTTTTTCCTCGAAATAATATGTAAGAATACCACGTTATAAGGAAATACAGTGTTGCAGAGTAAAGACAAATAAGTACGTATCGGAAACACTTTACAAGAAGAAATAACGCATCGTACAAAATTAGCTTGTATCTCCTAAACAACACGTGGTAACTCGAAAGGATTTGGTGTGGCATGTACGTCTAAATGTGTAGCCTCAAATGAGAACCCACAGGAGAATTTTCTTACTTCAAAATTTTTCAGAACACCTCGTTTTAAGGAAATGCCACATCGTGCGAAATCATCTTCTTTTTCCTAAACAACATGTTGTAACTCGAAAAGCTTTGGTGTTGCGTGTATGTGTAAACGTGTAGCCTCAAAAGAGAAGGCACAGGAGAATTTTCTCTCGAAAGAATATGTAAGAATATCACGTTATAAGGATATACAATTTTGCAGAGTAAAGACAAATAAGTACATATTGGAAACACTTTACGAGAAGAAATAACGCATCGTAAAAAATTAGCTTGTATCTCCTAAACAACACGTTGTAACTCGAAAAGATTTTGTGTGACGTGTAAGTCTAAAAGTGTAGTCTCAAACGAGAACCCAAAGGAGAATCTTCTTTCATCAAAATTTGTCAGAAACCACGTTTTAAGGAAATCTCACATCGTACGAAATTATCTTGTTTTTCCTAAACAACACGTTGTAACTCGAAAAGCTTTTGTGTTGCGTGTATGTGTAAGCGTGTAGCCTCAAAAGAGAAGGCACAGGAGAATTTTCTCTCGAAAGAAGATGTAAGAATATCACGTTATAAGGAAATACAATTTTGCAGAGTAAAGACAAATAAGTACATATTGGAAACACTTTACGAGAAGAAATAACGCATCGTAAAAAATTAGCTTGTATCTCCTAAACAACACGTTGTAACTCGAAAAGATTTGGTGTGACGTGTAAGTCTAAAAGTGTAGCCTCAAACGAGAACCCACAGGAGAATCTTCTTTCATCAAAATTTGTCAGAAACCACGTTTTAAGGAAATCTCACATCGTACGAAATTATCTTGTTTTTCCTAAACAACACGTTGTAACTCGAAAAGCTTTTGTGTTGCGTGTATGTGTAAGCGTGTAGCCTCAAAAGAGAAGGCACAGGAGAATTTTCTCTCGAAAGAAGATGTAAGAATATCACGTTATAAGGAAATACAATTTTGCAGAGTAAAGACAAATAAGTACATATTGGAAACACTTTACGAGAAGAAATAATGCATCGTAAAAAATTAGCTTGTATCTCCTAAACAACACGTTGTAACTGGAAAAGATTTGGTGTGACGTGTAAGTCTAAAAGTGTAGCCTCAAACGAGAACCCACAGGAGAATCTTCTTTCATCAAAATTTGTCAGAAACCAAGTTTTAAGGAAATCTCGCATCGTACGAAATTATCTTGTTTTTCCTAAACAACACGTTGTAACTCGAAAAGCTTTGGTGTTGCGTGTATGTCTAAGCCTGTAGCCTCAAAAGAGAGCACACAGGAGAGTTTTCGCTCGAAAGAATATGTAAGAATACCACGTTATAAGGAAATACAGTGTTGCAGAGTAAAGACAAATTCTATTGGAAACACTTTAAGAGAAGAAATAAGGCAACGTAAAAAATTAGCTTGTATCTCCTAAACAACAAGTTGTAACTCGAAAAGATTTGGTGTGACTCGTACCTCTACACGTGTAGTCTCAAAAGAGAACCCACAGGAGAACTTTGTTTCGTCAAAATTTTTCAGAAAACCACGTTTTATGGAAATCTCGCATCCTGTGAAATTATCTTGTTTTTCCTAAACAACACATTGTAACTCGAAAAGCTTTGGCGTTGCGTGTATGTCTAAGCGTATGGCCTCTAAAGAGAACGCACAGGAGAGTTTTCTTATGAAAGAATATGTAAGAATACAACGTTATAAGGAAATACAGTGTTGCAGAGTAAAGACAAATACGTACTTATTGGAAACACTTTACGAGAAGAAATAACGAATCATACAAAATTAGCTTGTATCTCCTAAACAACACGTGGTAAATCGAAAGGATTTGGTGTGGCGTGTACGTCTAAACGTGTAGCCTCAAAAGAGAACCCACTGAAGAATTTTCTTTCGTCAAAATGTTTCAGAAAACTACGTTTTAAGGAAATCCCGCATCGTGCGAAATTATCTTGTTTTTCATAAACAACACGTTGTAACTCGAAAAGCTTTGGTGTTGCCTGTATGTCTAAGTGTGTAGCCTAAAAAGGGAACGCACAGGATAGTTTTCTCTCGTAAGAATATAAAAGAATACCACGTTATAAGGAAATACAGTGTTGCAGAGTAAAGACAAGTACTTACATATTGGAAACACTTTACGAGAAGAAGTAACGCATCTTACAAAATTATGCTTGTATCTCCGAAACAACATGTTGTAATTCGAAAAGATTTGGTGTGGCATGTACGTCTAAACGTGTAGCCTCAAAAGAGAACCCACAGGAGAATTTTCTTTCGACAAAATTTTTCAGAAAACCTCGTTTTAAGGAAATCCTGCATCGTGCGAAATCATCTTCTTTTTCCTAAACAAAATGTTGTAACTCGAAAAGATTTGGTGTTGCGTGTATGGGTAAGCGTGGATCCTCAAAAGAGAAGGCACAGAAGAGTTTTCTCTCGAAAGAATATTTAAGAATGCCACGTTATAAGGAAATACAATTTTGCAGAGTAAAGACAAATAAGTACATATTGGAAACACTTTACGAGAAGAAATAACTCATCATACAAAATTAGCTTGTATCTCCTAACAACACCTTGTAACTCGAAAAGATTTGGTGTGAGGTGTACGTTTAAACGTGTAGCCTCAAAAGAGAACCCACAGGAGAACTTTCTTTCATCAAAATTTGTCGGAAATCACGTTTTAAGGAAATCTCACATCCTGCGATATTATCTTGTTTTTCCTAAACAACACGTTGTAACTCGAAAAGCTTTGGTGTTGCATGTATGTCTAAGCTTGTAGCCTCAAAAGAGAACGAACAGGAGAGTTTTCTCTCGAAAGAATATGTAAGAATACCACGTTATAAGGAAATACAGTGTTGCAGAGTAAAGACAAATACGTACCTATTGGAAACTCTTTAAGAGAAGTAAGTTACAACGTGTTGTTTAGGAACTAGAAGCTAATTTTGTAAGATGCGTTATTTCTTCTCTAAAGTGTTTCCAATACGTACGTATTTGCCTTTAGTCTGCAACACTGTATTTCCTTATAACGTGGTATTCTTATATCTTCTTTCGAGAGAAAACTCTCCTGTGTGTCCTCTTTTGAGGCTACACACTTAGACATACACGCAACACCAAAGCTTTTCGCGTTAAAACGTGTTGTTTAGGAAAAACAAGATAATTTCGCACGATTAGGAATTTCCTTAATACGTGGTTTTCTGACAAATTTTGACCAAAGAAAATTCTACTATGGGTTCTCTTTTGAGACTACACGTTTAGACGTACAGGCCACACAAAATCTTTTTAAGTTACAACGTGTTGGTTAGGAGATACAAGCTAATTTTGTACGATGCGTTATTTCTTCTCGTAAAGTTTTTCCAATAAGTAAGTATTTGTCTTTACTCAGCAACACTGTATTTCCTTATAACATGGTATTCTTACATATTTTTTTGAGAGAAAACTCTCCTGTGCATTCCCATTTGAGGCTACACGCTTAGACATACAAGCAACAGCAAAGCTTTTCGAGTTACAACGTGTTGTTTAGGAAGAACAAGATAATTTCTCACGATGCGGGATTTCCATAAGACGTGGTTTTCTGACAAATTTTGAAGAAAGAAAATTGTCCTGTGGGTTCTCTTTTGAGGCTACACGTTTAGACATACACGCGACACCAAATCTTTTTGAGTTCCAACTTGTTGTTTAGGAGATACAAGCTAATTTTTTTACGATGCGTTATTTCGTCTCGTAATGTTTAAGTGTTTCCAATACGTATGTATTTGCCTTTATTCTGCAACACTGTATTTCCTTAAAATGTGGTATTCCTACATATGCTTTCGGGAGAAAACTCCCCTGTGCGTTCTCTTTTGAGGCTACACCTTAGACGTACACGCCACACCAAATCTTTTTGAGTTACAACTTGTTGTTTAGGAGATACAAGCTAATTTTTTAAAGATGAATTATTTATTCTTGTAAAGTTTAAGTGTTTCCAATACGTATGTATTTGCCTCTACTCTGCAACAATGTATTTCCTTATAACGTGATATTCTTACATATTCTTTCGAGAGAAAACTCTCCTGTGCGTTCTCTTTGGAGGCTACACGCTTAGACATTCACGCAACACCAAAGCTTTTTGAGTTACAACGTGTTGTTTAGGAAAAACAAGATAATTTCGCATGATGCGGGATTTCCATAAAACGTGGTTTTCTGACAAATTTTGACGAAAGAAAATTCTTCTGTGGGTTCTTTTTTGAGGCTGCACGTTTAGACGTACACGCCACACCAAATCCTTTCGAATTATAATGTGTTGTTTAGGATATACAAGCTAATTTTGTACTACGTGTTATTTCTTCTCGTAAAGCTTAAGTGTTTCCAATAAGTATGTATTTTTCTTTACTCTGCAACACTGTATTCCCTTATAAGGTGGTATTCTTACATATTCTTTCGAGAGAAAACACTCCTGTGCGTTCTCTTTTGAGGCTACACGCTTAGACATACTCGCAACACCAAAGTTTTTCGAGTTGCAACATGTTGTTTCCAATAAGTACATATTTGTCTATACTCTGCAACACTGTATTTCCTAATAACGTGGTATTCTCACATATTCTTTCGAGAGAAAACTATCCTTTGCGTTCTCTTTGGAGGCTACACGCTTAGTGTTTCCAATAAGTATGTATTTGTCTTTACTCTGCAACATTGTATTTCCTTATAACGTGGTATTCCTACATATTCTTTCGGGAGAAAACTCTCCTGTACGTTCTCTTTTGAGGCTACACCCTTAGACATATATGCAACATCAAAGCTTTTCGAGTTACAACATGTTGTTTAGGAAAAACAAGATAATTTCGCACGATGCAGGATTTCCTTAAAACGTGGTTTTCTGACAAATTTTGACGAAAGAAAACCCTCCTGTGGGTTCTCCTTTGAGGCTACACGTTTAGTCGTACACGCCACAACAAATGTTTTCGAGTTGAAACGTGTTGTTTAGGAGATACAAGCTAATTTTGCATGATGCGTTATTTCTTCTCGTAAAGTGTTTCCAATAAGTACATATTTGTCTATACTCTGCAACACTGTATTTCCTTATTACGTGGTATTCTTACATATTCTTTCGAGAGAAAACTATCCTGTGCGTTCTCTTTGGAGGCTACATGCTTAGACATACACGCACCACCAAAGCTTTTCGAGTTACAACGTGTTGATTAGGAAAAACGGATAATTTCGCACGATGCGGGATTTCCTTAAAATGTGGTTTTCTGACGAATTTTGACGTAAGAAAATTCTCCTGTGGGTTCTCTTTTGAGGCTACACATTTAGACGTGCAAGCCACACCAAATCTTTTTGAGTTACCACGTGTTGTTTAGGAGATACAAGCAAATTTTGTACCATGCATTATTTCTTCTCATAATATGTTTCCAATACGTATGTATTTGTCTTTACTCTGCAGCAATATATTTCCTTATAACGTGGTATTCTTACATATTCTTTCGAGAGAAAACTCTCCTGTGTATTCTCTTTTGAGGCTACACGCTTACACTTACACCCAACACCAAAGTTTTTCGAGTTACAATGTTTTGTTTATGAAAAACAAGATAATTGCGCACGATGCGGGATTTCCTTAAAACTTGGTTTTCTGAAAATTTTGACGAAAGAAAATTCTCCTGTGGGTTCTCTTTTGAGGCTACATGTTTAGACGTACACGAAACACCAAATCTTTTCGAGTTACAACGTGTTGTTTAGGAGATACAAGCTAATTTTGTACGATGCGTTATTTCTTCTCCTAAAGTGTTTCCAATATGTACGTATTTGTCTTTACTCTAAAACACTGTATTTCCTTATAACATGGTGTTCGTACATATTCTTTCGAGAGAAAAATCTCCTGTGCATTCTCTTTTGAGGCTACACGCTTAGACATACACGCAACACCAAAGCATTTCGAGTTAGAACGTGTTGTTTAGGAAAAACAAGATAATTTCGCACGATGCGGGAATTCCTTAAAACGTGGTTTTCTGACAAATTTTGAGGAAATAAAATTCTCCTGTGGGTTTTCATTTGAGACTAAACGTTTAGACGTACACGCCACACCAAATGTTTTCGAGTTACAACGTGTTCTTTAGGAGATACAAGCTAATTTTTTACGATGCTTTATATCTTCTTGTAAAGTTTAAGTGTTTCCAAAAGGAACGTATTTATCTTTAATTTGCCACAATGTATTTCCTTATAACGTGGTATTCTTACATACTCGTTCGAGAGAAATCTCTCCTGTGCGTTCTCTTTTGAGGCTACATTCTTAGACATACACGCAACACCAAAGATTTTCGAGTTACAATGTGTTGTTTAGGAAAAACAAGATAGTTTCGCATGATGCAGGATTTCCTTAATAAGTGGTTTTCTGACAAATTTTGACGAAAGAAAATTCTCCTGTGGGTTCTCTTTTGAGGCTAAACGTTTAGACGTACATGCCACACCAAATCTTTTCGAGTTACAACGTGTTGTTTAGGAGATACAAACTAATTTTTTACGATGCGTTATTTCTTCTCATAGAGTGTTTCAAATACATACGTATTTGTCTTTACTCTGCAAAACTGTATTTCCTTATAATGTGGTATTCTTACATGTTCTTTCGAGAGAAAACTCTCCTGTGCGTTCTCTTTTGAGGCTACACGCTTAGACATACACGCAACATCAAAGCTTTTCGAGTTACAACCTGTTGTTTAGGAAAAACAAGATAATTTCGCACGATGAGTGATTTCCTTAAAACATGGATTTCTGACAAATTTTACGAACAAAAATTCTCCTGTGGGTTCTCTTTTGAGGCTACACGTTTAGATGTACACGCCACACCAAATCTTTTCGAGTTACAATGTGTTGTTTAGGAGATACAAGCTAATTTTGTACGATGCGTTCTTTCTTCTCATAAAGTTTTTCCAATAAGTATTTGTCTTTACTCTGCAACAATGTATTTCCTTATAACATGGTACTCTTACATATTTTTTCGAGAGAAAACTCTCCTGTGCGTTCTCATTTGAGGCTACACGCATAGACATACACGCAACACCAAAGCATTTCGAGTTAGAACGTGTTGTTTAGGAAAAACAAGATAATTTCTCATGATGCGGGAATTCCTTAAAACGTGGTTTTCTGACAAATTTTGAGGAAAGAAAATTCTCCTGTGGGTTTTTATTTGAGGCTAAATGTTTAGACGTACACGCCACACCAAATGTTTTCGAGTTACAACGTGTTCTTTAGGAGATACAAGCTAATTTTTTACGATGCTTTATATCTTCTTGTAAAGTTTAAGTGTTTCCAAAAGGAACGTAGTTATCTTTAATTTGCCACAATGTATTTCCTTAAAACGTGGTATTCTTACATACTCGTTCGAGAGAAATCTCTACTGTGCGTTCTCTTTTGAGGCTACATGCTTAGACATACACGCAACACCAAAGATTTTCGAGTTCCAATGTGTTGTTTAGGAAAAACAAGATAGTTTCGCATGATGCGGGATTTCCTTAATAAGTGGTTTTCTGACAAATTTTGAAGAAAGAAAATTCTCCTGTGGGTTCTCTTTTGAGGCTACACGTTTAGACGTACACGCCACACCAAATCCTTTCGAGTTATAACGTGTTGTTTAGGATATACAAGCTAATTTTTTACTATGTGTTATTTCTTCTCGTAAAGCTTAAGTGTTTCCAATAAGTATGTATTTGTCTTTACTCTGCAACACTGTATTTCCTTATAACGTGGTATTCCTACATATTCTTTCGGAAGAAAACTCTCCTGTGCGTTCTCTTTTGAGGCTACACGCTTAGACATACACGCAACACCAAAGCTTTTCGAGTTACAACGTGTTGTTTAGGAAAAATAAGATAATTTCGCATGATGCGTGATTTCCTTCAAACGTGGTTTTCTGACAAATATTGATGAAAGAAAATTCTCCTGTGGGTTCTCTTTTGAGGCTACACGTTTAGACGTACACGCCACACCTAATCCTTTCAAGTTAAAACGTGTTGTTTAGGATATACAAACTAATTTTTACTATGTGTTATTTCCTCTCGTAAAGCTTAAGTGTTTCCAATAAGTATGCATTTGTCTTTACTCTGCAACACTGTATTTCCTTATAACGTAGTATTCCTACATATTCTTTTGGGAGAAAACTCTCCTGTGCGTTCTCTTTTGAGGCTACACGTTTAGACGTACACGCCACAACAAATCTTTTTGAGTTACAACTTGTTGTTTAGGAGGTACAAGCTTATTTTTTAACGATGAATTATTTCTTCTCTTAAAGTTTAAGTGTTTCCAATATGTATATATTTGCCTCTACTCTGCAACACTGTATTTCCTTATAACGTGGTATTCTTACATATTCTTTCGAGAGAAAACTCTCCTGTGCGTTCTCTTTGGAGGCTACACGCTTAGACATTCACGCAACACCAAAGCTTTTCGAGTTACAACGTGTTGTTTAGGAAAACAAGATAATTTCGCATGATGCGGGATTTCCTTAAAACGTGGTTTTCTGACAAATTTTGATGAAAGAAAATTCTTCTGTGGGTTCTCTTTTGAGGCTACACGTTTAGACGTACACGCCACACCAAATCCTTTCGAGTTATAACGTGTTGTTTAGGATATACAAACTAATATTTACTATGTGTTATTTCGTCTCGTAAAACTTAAGTGTTTCCAATAAGAATGCATTTGTCTTTACTCTGCAACACTGTATTTCCATATAACGTGGTATTCCTACATATTCTTTTGGAAGAAAACTCTCCTGTGCGTTCTCTTTTGAGGCTACACGCTTAGACATACACGCAACACCAAAGCTTTTCGAGTTACAACGTGTTGTTTAGGAAAAACAAGATAATTTCGCATGATGCGGGATTTCCTTAAAACGTGGTTTTCTGACAAATATTGATGAAAGAAAATTCTCCTGTGGGTTCTCTTTTGAGGCTACACGTTTAGACGTACACGCCACACCTAATCTTTTCAAGTTATAACGTGTTGTTTAGGATATACAAACTAATTTTTACTATGTGTTATTTCGTCTCGTAAAGCTTAAGTGTTTCCAATAAGTATGCATTTGTCTTTACACTGCAACACTGTATTTCCTTATAACGTGGTATTCCTACATATTCTTTCGGAAGAAATCTCTCCTGTGCGTTCTCTTTTGAGGCTACACGCTTAGACATACACGCACCACCAAAGCTTTTCGAGTTACATGTTGTTTAGGAAAAACAAGATAATTTCGCACGATGTGGTATTTCCTTAAAACGTGGTTTTCTGACAAATTTTGACGAAAGAAAACTCTCCTGTGTGTTCTCTTTTGAGGCTACACGTTTAGACATACACGCCACACCAAACCTTGTCGAGTTACAACGTGTTGTTTAGGAGATACAAGCTAATTTTGCATGATGGGTTATTTCTTCTCCTAAAGTGTTTCCAATAAGTACATATTTGTCTAAAATCTGTATTTCCTTATAACGTGGTATTCTTACATATTCTTTCGAGAGAAAACTATCCTGTGCATTCTCTTTGGAGGCTACACGCTTAGACATACAAGCACCACCAAAGATTTTCGAGTTACAACGTGTTGATTAGGAAAAACAAGATAATTTCCCACGATGAGGGATTTCCTAAAAACGTGGTTTTCTAACAAATTTTGACGAAAGAAAACTCTCCTGTGGGTTCTCTTTTGAGGCTACACTTTTAGACGTACACGCCACACCAAATCTTTTCGAGTTTCAACGTGTTGTTTAGGACATACAAGCTAGTTTTGCAAGATGCGTTATTTCTCTCATAAAGTGCTCCCATTACTTACGTATTTTCTTTACTCTGCCACACTGTATTTCCTTATAACGTGGTATTCTTACATATTCTTTTGAGAGAAAACTCTCCTGTGCGTTCTCTTTGGAGGCTACACGCTTAGACATTCACCCAACACCAAAGCTTTTCGAGTTACAACGTGTTGTTTAGGAAAAACAAGATAATTTCGCATGATGCGGGATTCCCTTAAAACGTGGTTTTCTGAAAAGTGTTGACGAAAGAAAATTCTCCTGTGGGTTCTCTTTTGAGGCTACACGTTTAGATGTACACGCCACACCAAATCCTATCGAGTTATAACCTGTTGTTTAGGATATACAAGCTAATTTTGTACTATGTGTTATTTCTTCTCGTAAAGCTTAACTGTTTCCAATAAGTATGTATTTGTCTTTACTCTGCAACACTGTATTTCCTTATAACGTGGTATTCCTATAAATTCTTTCGGGAGAAAACTCCCCTGTGCGTTCTCTTTTGAGGCTACAATTTTAGACGTACACGCCACACCAAATCTTTTTGAGTTACAACATGTTGTTTAGGTGATACAAGCTAATTTTTTTACGATGAATTATTTCTTCTCGTAAAGTTTAAGTGTTTCCAATACGTATGTACTTGCCTCTACTCTGCCACACTGTATTTCCTTATAACGTGATATTCTTACATATTCTTTCGAGAGAAAACTCTCCTGTGCGTTCTCTTTGGAGGCTACACGCTTAGACATTCACCCAACACCAAACCTTTTCGAGTTACAACGTGTTGTTTAGGAAAAACAAGATAATTTCGCATGATGCGGGATTTCCTTAAAACGTGGTTTTCTGACAAATTTTGACGAAAGAAAATTCTCCTGTGGGTTCTCTTTTGAGGCTACACGTTTAGTCGTACACGCAACACCAAATCCTTTCGAGTTATAACGTGTTGTTTAGGATATACAAGCTAATTTTGTACTATGTGTTATTTCTTCTCGTAAAGCTTAAGTGTTTCCAATAAGTATGTATTTGTCTTTACTCTGCAACACTGTATTTCCTTATAACGTGGTTTTCCTACATATTCTTTCGGAAGAAAACTCTCCTGTGCGTTCTCTCTTGAGGCTACACGCTTAGACATACACGCACCACCAAAGCTTTTCGAGTTACAACATGTTGTTTAGGATAAACAAGATAATTTCGCATGATGCGGTATTTCCTTAAAACGTGGTTTTCTGACAAATTTTGACGAAAGAAAAGTCTCCTGTGGGTTCTCTTTTGAGGCTACACGTTTAGACATACATGCCACACCAAATCTTGTCGAGTTACAACGTGTTGTTTAGGAGATACAAGCTAATTTTACATGATGCGTTATTTCTTCTCCTAAAGTGTTTCCAATAAGTACATATTTGTCTATACTCTGCAACACTGTATTTCCTTATAACGTGGTATTCTTACATATTCTTTCGAGAGAAAACTATCCTGTGCGTTCTCTTTGGAGGCTACACGCTTAGACATACACGCACCACCAAAGCTTTTCGAGTTACAACGTGTTGATTAGGAAAAAGAAGATAATTTCGCGTGATGCGGGATTTCCTTAAAACGTGGTTTTCTGACAAATTTTGACGTAAGAAAATTCTCCTGTGGGTTTTCTTTTGAGGCTACACGTTTAGATGTACACACCACACCAAATATTTTTGAGTTACCACGTGTTGTTTCGGAGATACAAGCTAATTTTGTACCATGCGTTATTTCTTCTCTTAATGTGTTTCCAAAACGTATGTATTTGTCTTTACTCTGCAGCAATATGTTTCCTTATAACATGGTATTCTTACATATTCTTTCGAGAGAAAACTCTCCTGTGCATTCTCTTTTGAGGCTACATGCTTAGACATACACGCAACACCAAATCCTTTCGAGTTATAACGTGTTGTTTAGGATATACAAGCTAATTTTGTACTATGTTTTATTTCTTCTCGTAAAGTTTAAGTGTTTCCAATAAGTATTTATTTGTCTTTACTCTGCAACACTGTATTTCCTTATAACGTGGTATTCCTACATATTCTTTCGGGAGAAAACTCTCCTGTGCGTTCTCTTTTGAGGCTACACGCTTAGACATATACGCAACACCAAAGCTTTCGAGTTACAACATGTTGTTTAGGAAAAACAAGATAATTTCGCAGGATGCAGGATTTCCTTAAAACGTGGTTTTCTGACTAATTTTGACGAAAGAAAACTCTCCTGTGGGTTCTCCTTTGAGGCTACACGTTTAGTCGTTCACGCCACACCAAATCTTTTCGAGTTACAACGTGTTGTTTAGGAGATACAAGCTAAGTTTGCATGATGCGTTATTTCTTTTCGTAAAGTGTTTCCAATAAGTACATATTTGTCTATACTCTGCAACACTGTATTTCCTTATAACGTGGTATTCTTACATATTCTTTCGAGAGAAAACTATCCCTTGCGTTCTCTTTGGAGGTTACACGCTTAGACATACACGCACCACCAAAGCTTTTCGAGTTACAACGTGTTGATTAGGAAAAACAAGATAATTTCCCACGATGCGGGATTTCCTTAAAAAGTGGTTTTCTGACAAATTTTGACGTAAGAAAATTCTCCTGTGGGTTCTCTTTTGAGGCTACACATTTAGACGTGCACGCCACACCAAATCTTTTTGAGTTACCACGTGTTGTTTAGGAGATACAAGCAAATTTTGTACCATGAATTATTTCTTCTCATAATATGTTTCCAATACGTATGTATTTGTCTTTACTCTGCAGCAATATATTTCCTTATAACGTGGTATTCTTACATATTCTTTCGAGAGAAAACTCTCCTGTGCATTCTCTTCTGAGGCTACACGCTTACACATACACCCAACACCAAAGCTTTTCGAGTTACAATGTTTTGTTTATGAAAAACAAGATAATTGCGCACGATGCGGAATTTCCTTAAAACGTGGTTTTCTGACAAATTTTGACGAAAGAAAATTCTCCTGTGGGTTCTCTTTTGAGGCTACATGTTTAGACGTACACGCCACACCAAATCTTTTCGAGTTACAACGTGTTGTTTAGGAGATACAAGCTAATTTTGTACGATGCGTTATTTCTTCTCCTAAAGTGTTTCCAATATGTACGTATTTGTCTTTACTCTACAACACTGTATTTCCTTATAACATGGTATTCGTACATATTCTTTCGAGAGAAAACTCTCCTGTGCATTCTCTTTTGAGGCTACACGCATAGACATACACACAACACCAAAGCTTTTCGAGTTAGAACGTGTTGTTTAGGAAAAACAAGATAATTTCTCATGATGCGGGAATTCCTTAAAACGTGGTTTTCTGACAAATTTTGAGGAAAGAAAATTCTCCTGTGGGTTTTCATTTGAGGCTAAATGTTTAGACGTACACGCCAAACCAAATGTTTTCGAGTTACAACGTGTTCTTTAGGAGATACAAGCTAATTTTTTACGATGCTTTATATCTTCTTGTAAAGTTTAAGTGTTTCCAAAAGGAACGTATTTATCTTTAATTTGCCACAATGTATTTCCTTATAACGTGGTATTCTTACATACTCGTTCGAGAGAAATCTCTACTGTGCGTTCTCTTTTGAGGCTACATGCTTAGACATACACGCAACACCAAAGATTTTCGAGTTCCAATGTGTTGTTTAGGAAAAACAAGATAGTTTCGCATGATGCGGGACTTCCTTAATAAGTGGTTTTCTGACAAATTTTGAAGAAAGAAAATTCTCCTGTGAGTTCTCTTTTGAGGCTACACGTTTAGACGTACACGCCACACCAAATCCTTTCGAGTTATAACGTGTTGTTTAGGATATACAAGCTAATTTTTTACTATGTGTTATTTCTTCTCGTAAAGCTTAAGTGTTTCCAATAAGTATGTATTTGTCTTTACTCTGCAACACTGTATTTCCTTATAACGTGGTAGTCCTACATATTCTTTCGGAAGAAAACTCTCCTGTGCGTTCTCTTTTGAGGCTACACGCTTAGACATATACGCAACACCAAAGCTTTCGAGTTACAACATGTTGTTTAGGAAAAACAAGATAATTTCGCAGGATGCAGGATTTCCTTAAAACGTGGTTTTCTGACTAATTTTGACGAAAGAAAACTCTCCTGTGGGTTCTCCTTTGAGGCTACACGTTTAGTCGTTCACGCCACACCAAATCTTTTCGAGTTACAACGTGTTGTTTAGGAGATACAAGCTAAGTTTGCATGATGCGTTATTTCTTTTCGTAAAGTGTTTCCAATAAGTACATATTTGTCTATACTCTGCAACACTGTATTTCCTTATAACGTGGTATTCTTACATATTCTTTCGAGAGAAAACTATCCCTTGCGTTCTCTTTGGAGGTTACACGCTTAGACATACACGCACCACCAAAGCTTTTCGAGTTACAACGTGTTGATTAGGAAAAACAAGATAATTTCCCACGATGCGGGATTTCCTTAAAAAGTGGTTTTCTGACAAATTTTGACGTAAGAAAATTCTCCTGTGGGTTCTCTTTTGAGGCTACACATTTAGACGTGCACGCCACACCAAATCTTTTTGAGTTACCACGTGTTGTTTAGGAGATACAAGCAAATTTTGTACCATGAATTATTTCTTCTCATAATATGTTTCCAATACGTATGTATTTGTCTTTACTCTGCAGCAATATATTTCCTTATAACGTGGTATTCTTACATATTCTTTCGAGAGAAAACTCTCCTGTGCATTCTCTTCTGAGGCTACACGCTTACACATACACCCAACACCAAAGCTTTTCGAGTTACAATGTTTTGTTTATGAAAAACAAGATAATTGCGCACGATGCGGAATTTCCTTAAAACGTGGTTTTCTGACAAATTTTGACGAAAGAAAATTCTCCTGTGGGTTCTCTTTTGAGGCTACATGTTTAGACGTACACGCCACACCAAATCTTTTCGAGTTACAACGTGTTGTTTAGGAGATACAAGCTAATTTTGTACGATGCGTTATTTCTTCTCCTAAAGTGTTTCCAATATGTACGTATTTGTCTTTACTCTACAACACTGTATTTCCTTATAACATGGTATTCGTACATATTCTTTCGAGAGAAAACTCTCCTGTGCATTCTCTTTTGAGGCTACACGCATAGACATACACACAACACCAAAGCTTTTCGAGTTAGAACGTGTTGTTTAGGAAAAACAAGATAATTTCTCATGATGCGGGAATTCCTTAAAACGTGGTTTTCTGACAAATTTTGAGGAAAGAAAATTCTCCTGTGGGTTTTCATTTGAGGCTAAATGTTTAGACGTACACGCCAAACCAAATGTTTTCGAGTTACAACGTGTTCTTTAGGAGATACAAGCTAATTTTTTACGATGCTTTATATCTTCTTGTAAAGTTTAAGTGTTTCCAAAAGGAACGTATTTATCTTTAATTTGCCACAATGTATTTCCTTATAACGTGGTATTCTTACATACTCGTTCGAGAGAAATCTCTACTGTGCGTTCTCTTTTGAGGCTACATGCTTAGACATACACGCAACACCAAAGATTTTCGAGTTCCAATGTGTTGTTTAGGAAAAACAAGATAGTTTCGCATGATGCGGGACTTCCTTAATAAGTGGTTTTCTGACAAATTTTGAAGAAAGAAAATTCTCCTGTGAGTTCTCTTTTGAGGCTACACGTTTAGACGTACACGCCACACCAAATCCTTTCGAGTTATAACGTGTTGTTTAGGATATACAAGCTAATTTTTTACTATGTGTTATTTCTTCTCGTAAAGCTTAAGTGTTTCCAATAAGTATGTATTTGTCTTTACTCTGCAACACTGTATTTCCTTATAACGTGGTAGTCCTACATATTCTTTCGGAAGAAAACTCTCCTGTGCGTTCTCTTTTGAGACTACACGCTTAGACATACACGCAACACCAAAGCTTTTCGAGTTACAACGTGTTGTTTAGGAAAAACAAGATAATTTCGCATGATGCGTGATTTCCTTCAAAGGTGGTTTTCTGACAAATATTGATGAAAGAAAATTCTCCTGTGGGTTCTCTTTTGAGGCTACACGTTTAGACGTACACGCCACACCTAATCCTTTCAAGTTAAAACGTGTTGTTTAGGATATACAAACTAATTTTTACTATGTGTTATTTCCTCTCGTAAAGCTTAAGTGTTTCCAATAAGTATGCATTTGTCTTTACTTTGCAACACTGTATTTCCTTATAACGTAGTATTCCTACATATTCTTTTGGGAGAAAACTCTCCTGTGCGTTCTCTTTTGAGGCTACACGTTTAGACGTACACGCCACACCAAATCTTTTTGAGTTACAACTTGTTGTTTAGGAGGTACAAGCTTATTTTTTAACGATGAATTATTTCTTCTCTTAAAGTTTAAGTGTTTCCAATATGTATATATTTGCCTCTACTCTGCAACACTGTATTTCCTTATAACGTGGTATTCTTACATATTCTTTCGAGAGAAAACTCTCCTGTGCGTTCTCTTTGGAGGCTACACGCTTAGACATTCGCGCAACACCAAAGCTTTTCGAGTTACAACGTGTTGTTTAGGAAAAACAAGATAATTTCGCATGATGCGGGATTTCCTTAAAACGTGGTTTTCTGACAAATTTTGATGAAAGAAAATTCTTCTGTGGGTTCTCTTTTGAGGCTACACGTTTATACGTACACGCCACATCCAAATCCCTTCGAGTTATAACGTGTTGTTTAGGATATACAAACTAATATTTACTATGTGTTATTTCTTCTCGTAAAACTTAAGTGTTTCCAATAAGAATGCATTTGTCTTTACTCTGCAACACTGTATTTCCATATAACGTGGTATTCCTACATATTCTTTTGGAAGAAAACTCTCCTGTGCGTTCTCTTTTGAGGCTACACGCTTAGACATACACGCAACACCAAAGCTTTTCGAGTTACAACGTGTTGTTTAGGAAAAACAAGATAATTTCGCATGATGCGGGATTTCCTTAAAACGTGGTTTTCTGACAAATATTGATGAAAGAAAATTCTCCTGTGGGTTCTCTTTTGAGGCTACACGTTTAGACGTACACGCCACACCTAATCTTTTCAAGTTATAACGTGTTGTTTAGGATATACAAACTAATTTTTACTATGTGTTATTTCGTCTCGTAAAGCTTAAGTGTTTCCAATAAGTATGCATTTGTCTTTACTCTGCAACACTGTATTTCCTTATAACGTGGTATTCCTACATATTCTTTCGGAAGAAAACTCTCCTGTGCGTTCTCTTTTGAGGCTACACGCTTAGACATACACGCACCACCAAAGCTTTTCGAGTTACATGTTGTTTAGGAAAAACAAGATAATTTCGCACGATGTGGTATTTCCTTAAAACGTGGTTTTCTGACAAATTTTGACGAAAGAAAACTCTCCTGTGTGTTCTCTTTTGAGGCTACACGTTTAGACATACACGCCACACCAAACCTTGTCGAGTTACAACGTGGTGTTTAGGAGATACAAGCTAATTTTGCATGATGGGTTATTTCTTCTCCTAAAGTGTTTCCAATAAGTACATATTTGTCTAAATTCTGCAACACTGTATTTCGTTATAACGTGGTATTCTTACATATTCTTTCGAGAGAAAACTATCCTGTGCATTCTCTTTGGAGGCTACACGCTTAGACATACAAGCACCACCAAAGATTTTCGAGTTACAACGTGTTGATTAGGAAAAACAAGATAATTTCCCACGATGAGGGATTTCCTAAAAACGTGGTTTTCTAACAAATTTTGACGAAAGAAAACTCTCCTGTGGGTTCTCTTTTGAGGCTACACTTTTAGACGTACACGCCACACCAAATCTTTTCGAGTTACAACGTGTTGTTTAGGACATACAAGCTAGTTTTGCAAGATGCGTTATTTCTCTCATAAAGTGCTCCCATTACTTACGTATTTTCTTTACTCTGCCACACTGTATTTCCTTATAACGTGGTATTCTTACATATTCTTTCGAGAGAAAACTCTCTTGTGCGTTCTCTTTGGAGGCTACATGCTTAGACATTCACCCAACACCAAAGCTTTTCGAGTTACAACGTGTTGTTTAGGAAAAACAAGATAATTTCGCATGATGCGGGATTCCCTTAAAACGTGGTTTTCTGAAAAGTGTTGACGAAAGAAAATTCTCCTGTGGGTTCTCTTTTGAGGCTACACGTTTAGATGTACACGCCACACCAAATCCTATCGAGTTATAACCTGTTGTTTAGGATATACAAGCTAATTTTGTACTATGTGTTACTTCTTCTCGTAAAGCTTAACTGTTTCCAATAAGTATGTATTTGTCTTTACTCTGCAACACTGTATTTCCTTATAACGTGGTATTCCTACAAATTCTTTCGGGAGAAAACTCCCCTGTGCGTTCTCTTTTGAGGCTACACTTTTAGACGTACACGCCACACCAAATCTTTTTGAGTTACAACTTGTTGTTTAGGAGATACAAGCTAATTTTTTTACGATGAATTATTTCTTCTCGTAAAGTTTAAGTGTTTCCAATACGTATGTACTTGCCTCTACTCTGCCACACTGTATTTCCTTATAACGTGATATTCTTACATATTCTTTCGAGAGAAAACTCTCCTGTGCGTTCTCTTTGGAGGCTACACGCTTAGACATTCACCCAACACCAAACCTTTTCGAGTTACAACGTGTTGTTTAGGAAAAACAAGATAATTTCGCATGATGCGGGATTTCCTTAAAACGTGGTTTTCTGACAAATTTTGACGAAAGAAAATTCTCCTGTGGGTTCTCTTTTGAGGCTACACGTTTAGTCGTACACGCCACACCAAATCCTTTCAAGTTATAACGTGTTGTTTAGGATATACAAGCTAATTTTGTACTATGTGTTATTTCTTCTCGTAAAGCTTAAGTGTTTCCAATAAGTATGTATTTGTCTTTACTCTGCAACACTGTATTTCCTTATAACGTGGTATTCCTACATATTCTTTCGGAAGAAAACTCTCCTGTGCGTTCTCTCTTGAGGCTACACGCTTAGACATACACGCACCACCAAAGCTTTTCGAGTTACAACATGTTGTTTAGGATAAACAAGATAATTTCGCACGATGCGGTATTTCCTTAAAACGTGGTTTTCTGACAAATTTTGACGAAGGAAAACTCTCCTGTAGGTTCTCTTTTGAGGCTACACGTTTAGACATACATGCCACACCAAATCTTGTCGAGTTACAACGTGTTGTTTAGGAGATACAAGCTAATTTTACATGATGCGTTATTTCTTCTCCTAAAGTGTTTCCAATAAGTACATATTTGTCTATACTCTGCAACACTGTATTTCCTTATAACGTGGTATTCTTACATATTCTTTCGAGAGAAAACTATCCTGTGCGTTCTCTTTGGAGGCTACACGCTTAGACATACACGCACCACCAAAGCTTTTCGAGTTACAACGTGTTGATTAGGAAAAACAAGATAATTTCGCATGATGCGGGATTTCCTTAAAACGTGGTTTTCTGACAAATTTTGACGTAAGAAAATTCTCCTGTGGGTTCTCTTTTGAGGCTACACGTTTAGATGTACACACCACACCAAATATTTTTGAGTTACCACGTGTTGTTTCGGAGATACAAGCTAATTTTGTACCATGCGTTATTTCTTCTCTTAATGTGTTTCCAAAACGTATGTATTTGTCTTTACTCTGCAGCAATATGTTTCCTTATAACATGGTATTCTTACATATTCTTTCGAGAGAAAACTCTCCTGTGCATTCTCTTTTGAGGCTACACGCTTACACATACACCCAACACCAAAGCTTTTCGAGTTACAATGTTTTGTTTCTGAAAAACAAGATAATTGCGCACGATGCGGAATTTCCTTAAAACGTGGTTTTCTGACAAATTTTGACGAAAGAAAATTCTACTGTGGGTTCTCTTTTGAGGCTACATGTTTAGACGTACACGCCACACCAAATCTTTTCGAGTTACAACGTGTTGTTTAGGAGATACAAGCTAATTTTGTACGATGCGTTATTTCTTCTCCTAAAGTGTTTCCAATATGTACGTATTTGTCTTTGCTCTACAACACTGTATTTCCTTATAACATGGTATTCGTACATATTCTTTCGAGAGAAAACTCTCCTGTGCATTCTCTTTTGAGGCTACACGCTTAGACATACACGCAACACCAAAGCATTTCGAGTTAGAACGTCTTGTTTAGGAAAAACAAGATAATTTCTCATGATGCGGGAATTCCTTAAAACGTGGTTTTCTGACAAATTTTGAGGAAAGAAAATTCTCCTGTGGGTTTTCATTTGAGGCTAAATGTTTAGACGTACACGCCACACCAAATGTTTTCGAGTTACAACCTGTTCTTTAGGAGATACAAGCTAATTTTTTATGATGCTTTATATCTTCTTGTAAAGTTTAAGTGTTTCCAAAAGGAACGTATTTATCTTTAATTTGCCACAATGTATTTCCTTATAATGTGGCATTCTTACATACTCGTTCGAGAGAAATCTCTACTGTGCGTTCTCTTTTGAGGCTACATGCTTAGACATACACGCAACACCAAAGATTTTCGAGTTCCAATGTGTTGTTTAGGAAAAACAAGATGGTTTCCCATGATGCCGGATTTCCTTAATAAGTGGTTTTCTGACAAATTTTGAAGAAAGAAAATTCTCCTGTGCGTTCTCTTTTGAGGCTACACGTTTAGACGTATACGCCACACCAAATCCTTTCGAGTTATAACGTGTTGTTTAGGATATACAAGCTAATTTTTTACTATGTGTTATTTCTTCTCGTAAAGCTTAAGTGTTTCCAATAAGTATGTATTTGTCTTTACTCTGCAACACTGTATTTCCTTATAACGTGGTATTCCTACATATTCTTTCGGAAGAAAACTCTCCTGTGCGTTCTCTTTTGAGGCTACACGCTTAGACATACACGCAACACCAAAGCTTTTCGAGTTACAACGTGTTGTTTAGAAAAAACAAGATAATTTCGCATGATGCGTGATTTCCTTAAAACGTGGTTTTCTGACAAATATTGATGAAAGAAAATTCTCCTGTGGGTTCTCTTTTGAGGCTACACGTTTAGACATACATGCCACACCAAATCTTGTCGAGTTATAATGTGTTATTTAGGAGATACAAGCTAATTTTACATGATGCGTTATTTCTTCTCCTAAAGTGTTTCCAATAAGTACATATTTGTTTAAATTCTGCAACACTGTATTTCCTTATAACGTGGTATTCTTACATATTCTTTCGAGAGAAAACTATCCTGTGCGTTCTCTTTGGAGGCTACACGCTTAGACATACACGCACCACCAAAGCTTTTCTAGTTACAACACGTTGATTAGGAAAAACAAGATAATTTCGCACGATGCGGGATTTCCTTAAAACGTGGTTTTCTGACAAATTTTGACGTAAGAAAATTCTCCTGTGGGTTCTCTTTTGAGGCTACACGTTTAGATGTACACGCCACACCAAATATTTTTGAGTTACCACGTGTTGTTTCGGAGATACAAGCTAATTTTGTACCATGCGTTATTTCTTCTCTTAATGTGTTTCCAAAACGTATGTATTTGTCTTTACTCTGCAGCAATATGTTTTCTTATAACATGGTATTCTTACATATTCTTTCGAGAGAAAACTCTCCTGTGCATTGTCTTTTGATTCTACATGCTTAGACATACACGCAACACCAAATCCTTTCGAGTTATAACGTGTTGTTTAGGATATATAAGCTAATTTTGTACTATGTTTTATTTCTTCTCGTAAAGTTTAAGTGTTTCCAATAAGTATTTATTTGTCTTTACTCTGCAACACTGTATTTCCTTATAAAGTGGTATTCCTACATATTCTTTCGGGAGAAAACTCTCCTGTGCGTTCTCTCTTGAGGCTACACGCTTAGACATATACGCAACACCAAAGCTTTTCGAGTTACAACATGTTGTTTAGGAAAAACAAGATAATTTCGCAGGATGCAGGATTTCCTTAAAACGTGGTTTTCTGACAAATTTTGACGAAAGAAAAGTCTCCTGTGGGTTCTCCTTTGAGGCTACACCTTTAGTCGTTCACGCCACACCAAATCTTTTCGAGTTACAACGTGTTGTTTAGGAGATACAAGCTAAGTTTGCATGATGCGTTATTTCTTTTCGTAAAGTGTTTCCAATAAGTACATATTTGTCTATACTCTGCAACACTGTATTTCCTTATAACGTGGTATTCTTACATATTCTTTCGAGAGAAAACTATCCCTTGCGTTCTCTTTGGAGTCTACACGCTTAGACATACACGCACCACCAAAGCTTTTCGAGTTACAACGTGTTGATTAGGAAAAACAAGATAATTTCCCACGATGCGGGATTTCCTTAAAAAGTGGTTTTCTGACAAATTTTGACGTAAGAAAATTCTCCTGTGTGTTCTCTTTTGAGGCTACACATTTAGACGTGCACGCCACACCAAATCTTTTTGAGTTACCACGTGTTGTTTAGGAGATACAAGCAAATTTTGTACCATGCATTATTTCTTCTCATAATATGTTTCCAATACGTATGTATTTGTCTTTACTCTGCAGCAATATATTTCCTTATAACGTGGTATTCTTACATATTCTTTCGAGAGAAAACTCTCCTGTGCATTCTCTTTTGAGGCTACACGCTTACACATACACCCAACACCAAAGCTTTTCGAGTTACAATGTTTTGTTTATGAAAAACAAGATAATTGCGCACAATGCGGAATTTCCTTAAAACGTGGTTTTCTGACAAATTTTGACGAAAGAAAATTCTCCTGTGGGTTCTCTTTTGAGGTTAAATGTTTAGACGTACACGCTACACCAAATCTTTTCGAGTTACAACGTGTTGTTTAGGAGATACAAGCTAATTTTGTACGATGCGTTATTTCTTCTCCTAAAGTGTTTCCAATATGTACGTATTTGTCTTTACTCTACAACACTGTATTTCCTTATAACATGGTATTCGTACATATTCTTTCGAGAGAAAACTCTCCTGTGCATTCTCTTTTGAGGCTACACGCTTAGACATACACGCAACACCAAAGCATTTCGAGTTAGAACGTGTTGTTTAAGAAAAACAAGATAATTTCTCATGATGCGGGAATTCCTTAAAACGTGGTTTTCTGACAAATTTTGAGGAAAGAAAATTCTCCTGTGGGTTTTCATTTGAGGCTAAATGTTTAGACGTACACGCCACACCAAATGTTTTTGAGTTACAACGTGGTCTTTAGGAGATACAAGCTAATTTTTTACGATGCTTTATATCTTCTTGTAAAGTTTAAGTGTTTCCAAAAGGAACGTAGTTATCTTTAATTTGCCACAATGTATTTCCTTATAACGTGGTATTCTTACATACTCGTTCGAGAGAAATCTCTCCTGTGCGTTCTCTTTTGAGGCTACATGCTTAGACATACACGCAACACCAAAGATTTTCGAGTTACAATGTGTTGTTTAGGAAAAACAAGATAGTTTCGCATGATGCGGGATTTCCTTAATAAGTGGTTTACTGACAAATTTTGAAGAAAGACAATTCTCTTGTGGGTTCTCTTTTGAGGCTACACGTTTAGACGTACATGCCACACCAAATCTTTTCGAGTTACAACGTGTTGTTTAGGAGATACAAACTAATCTTTTACGATGCGTTATTTCTTCTCATAGAGTGTTTCAAATACATACGTATTTGTCTTTACTCTGCAAAACAGTATTTCCTTATAATGTGGTATTCTTACATGTTCTTTCGAGAGAAAACTCTCCTGTGCGTTCTCTTTTGAGGCTACACGCTTAGACATACACGCAACATCAAAGCTTTTCGAGTTACAACATGTTGTTTAGGAAAAACAAGATAATTTCGCACGATGAGTGATTTCCTTAAAACATGGATTTCTGACAAATTTTAACAAACAAAAATTCTCCTGTGGGTTCTCTTTTGGGGCTACACGTTTAGACGTACACGCCACACCAAATCTTTTCGAGTTACAATGTGCTGTTTAGGAGATCAAGCTAATTTTGTACGATGCCTTATTTCTTCTCGTAAAGTGTTTCCAATACGTACGTATTTGCCTTTAGTCTGCAACACTGTATTTCCTTATAACGTGGTATTCTTACATATTCTTTCGAGAGAAAACTCTCCTGTGCGTCCTCTTTTGAGGCTACACGCTTAGACATACAAGCAACACCAAAGCTTTTCGCATTACAACGTGTTGTTTAGGAAAAACAAGATAATTTCGCACGATGAGGGATTTCCTTAATACGTGGTTTTCTGACAAATTTTGACAAAAGAAATTTCTCCTATTTGTTCTCTTTTGAGACTACACGTTTAGACGTACAGGCCACACCAAATCTTTTTAAGTTTCAACGTGTTGTTTACGAGATACAGGCTAATTTGGTACGATGCGTTATTTCTTCTCATAAAGTTTTTCCAATAAGTAAGTATTTGTCTTTACTCTGCAACACTGTATTTCCTTATAAGGTGGTATTCTTACATATTTTTTCGAGAGAAAACTCTCCTGTGCATTCTCATTTGAGGCTACACGCTGAGACATACATGGAACACCAAAGCTTTTTGAGTTACAACGTGTTGTTTAGGAAGAACAAGATAATTTCTCACGATGCTGGATTTCCTTAAAACGTGGTTTTCTGACGAATTTTGACGAAAGAAAATTCTCCTGTGGGTTCTCTTTTGAGGCTAAACATTTAGACGTACACGCCACACCAAATCTTTTTGAGTTACAACTTGTTGTTTAGGAGATACAAGCTAATTTTTTAATGATGAATTATTTCTTCTCGTAAAGTTTAAGTGTTTCCAATACGTATGTATTTGCCTCTACTCTGCAACACTGTATTTCCTTATAACGTGGTATTCTTACATATTCTTTCGAGAGAAAACTCTCCTGTGCGTTCTCTTTGGAGGCTACACACTTAGACATTCACGCAACACCAAAGCTTTTCGAGTTACAACGTGTTGTTTAGGAAAAACAAGATAATTTCGCATGATGGGGATTTCCTTAAAACGTGGTTTTCTGACAAATTTTGACGAAAGAAAATTCTCCTGTGGGTTCTGTTTTGAGGCTTCACTTTTAGACGTACACGCCACACCAAATCCTTTCGAGTTCTAACGTGTTGTTTAGGATATACAAGCTAATTTTGTACTATGTGTTATTTCTACTCATAAAGTTTAAGTGTTTCCAATAAGAATGTATTTGTCTTTACTCTGCAACACTGTATTTCCTTATAACGTAGTATTCCTACATAGTCTTTCGGGAGAAAACTCTCCTGTGCGTTCTCTTTTGAGGCTTCACGTTTAGACGTACACGCCACACCAAATCTTTTCGAGTTACAATGTGCTGTTTAGGAGATCAAGCTAATTTTGTACGATGCCTTATTTCTTCTCGTAAAGTGTTTCCAATACGTACGTATTTGCCTTTAGTCTGCAACACTGTATTTCCTTATAACGTGGTATTCTTACATATTCTTTCGAGAGAAAACTCTCCTGTGCGTCCTCTTTTGAGGCTACACGCTTAGACATACACGCAACACCAAAGCTTTTCGCATTACAACGTGTTGTTTAGGAAAAACAAGATAATTTCGCACGATGAGGGATTTCCTTAATACGTGGTTTTCTGACAAATTTTGACAAAAGAAATTTCTCCTATTGGTTCTCTTTTGAGACTACACGTTTAGACGTACAGGCCACACCAAATCTTTTTAAGTTTCAACGTATTGTTTAGGAGATACAGGCTAATTTGGTACGATGCGTTATTTCTTCTCATAAAGTTTTTCCAATAAGTAAGTATTTGTCTTTACTCTGCAACACTGTATTTCCTTATAAGGTGGTATTCTTACATATTTTTTCGAGAGAAAACTCTCCTGTGCATTCTCATTTGAGGCTACACGCTGAGACATACATGGAACACCAAAGCTTTTTGAGTTACAACGTGTTGTTTAGGAAGAACAAGATAATTTCTCACGATGCTGGATTTCCTTAAAACGTGGTTTTCTGACGAATTTTGACGAAAGAAAATTCTCCTGTGGGTTCTCTTTTGAGGCTAAACATTTAGACGTACACGCCACACCAAATCTTTTTGAGTTACAACTTGTTGTTTAGGAGATACAAGCTAATTTTTTAATGATGAATTATTTCTTCTCGTAAAGTTTAAGTGTTTCCAATACGTATGTATTTGCCTCTACTCTGCAACACTGTATTTCCTTATAACGTGGTATTCTTACATATTCTTTCGAGAGAAAACTCTCCTGTGCGTTCTCTTTGGAGGCTACACACTTAGACATTCACGCAACACCAAAGCTTTTCGAGTTACAACGTGTTGTTTAGGAAAAACAAGATAATTTCGCATGATGGGGATTTCCTTAAAACGTGGTTTTCTGACAAATTTTGACGAAAGAAAATTCTCCTGTGGGTTCTGTTTTGAGGCTTCACGTTTAGACGTACACGCCACACCAAATCCTTTCGAGTTCTAACGTGTTGTTTAGGATATACAAGCTAATTTTGTACTATGTGTTATTTCTACTCATAAAGTTTAAGTGTGTCCAATAAGAATGTATTTGTCTTTACTCTGCAACACTGTATTTCCTTATAACGTAGTATTCCTACATATTCTTTCGGGAGAAAACTCTCCTGTGCGTTCTCTTTTGAGGCTTCACGTTTAGACGTACACGCCACACCAAATCTTTTTGAGTTACAACTTGTTGTTTAGGAGATACAAGCTTATTTTTTAACGATGAATTATTTCTTCTCTTAAATTTTAAGTGTTTCCAATATGTATATATTTGCCTCTACTCTGCAACACTGTATTTCCTTATAACGTGGTATTCTTACATATTCTTTCGAGAGAAAACTCTCCTGTGCGTTCTCTTTGGAGGCTACACGCTTAGACATTCATGCAACACCAAAGCTTTTCGAGTTACAACGTGTTGTTTAGGAAAAACAAGATAATTTCGCATGATGCGGGATTTCCTTAAAACGTGGTTTTCTGACAAATTTTGATGAAAGAAAATTCTTCTGTGGGTTCTCTTTTGAGGCTACACGTTTAGACGTACACGCCACACCAAATCCTTTCGAGTTATAACGTGTTGTTTAGGATATATAAACTAATATTTACTATGTGTTATTTCTTCTCGTAAAGCTTAAGTGTTTCCAATAAGAATGCATTTGTCTTTACTCTGCAACACTGTATTATCTTATAACGTGGTATTCCTACATATTCTTTTGGAAGAAAACTCTCCTGTGCATTCTCTTTTGAGGCTACACGCTTAGACATACACGCAACACCAAAGCTTTTCGAGTTACAACGTGTTGTTTAGGAAAAACAAGATAATTTCGCATGATGCGTGATTTCCTTAAAACGTGGTTTTCTGACAAATATTGATGAAAGAAAATTCTCCTGTGGGTTCTCTTTTGAGGCTACACGTTTAGACGTACACGCCACATCTAATCCTTTCAAGTTATAACGTGTTGTTTAGGATATACAAACTAATTTTTACTATGTGTTATTTCCTCTCGTAAAGCTTAAGTGTTTCCAATAAGTATGCATTTGTCTTTACTCTGCAACACTGTATTTCCTTATAACGTAGTGTTCCTACATATTCTTTCGGGAGAAAACTCTCCTGTGCGTTCTCTTTTGAGGCTACACGTTTAGACATACACGCCACACCAAATCTTTTTGAGTTACAACTTGTTGTTTAGGAGATACAATCTTATTTTTTAACGATGAATTATTTCTTCTCTTAAAGTTTAAGTGTTTCCAATATGTATATATTTGCCTCTACTCTGCAACACTGTATTTCCTTATAACGTGGTATTCTTACATATTCTTTCGAGAGAAAACTCTCCTGTGCGTTCTCTTTGGAGGCTACACGCTTAGACATTCACGCAACACCAAAGCTTTTCGAGTTACAACGTGTTGTTTAGGAAAAACAAGATAATTTCGCATGATGCGGGATTTCCTTAAAACGTGGTTTTCTGACAAATTTTGATGAAAGAAAATTCTTCTGTGGGTTCTCTTTTGAGGCTACACGTTTAGACGTACACGCCACACCAAATCCTTTCGAGTTATAACGTGTTGTTTAGGATATACAAACTAATATTTACTATGTGTTATTTCTTCTCGTAAAACTTAAGTGTTTCCAATAAGAATGCATTTGTCTTTACTCTGCAACACTGTATTTCCATATAACGTGGTATTCCTACATATTCTTTTGGAAGAAAACTCTCCTGTGCGTTCTCTTTTGAGGCTACACGCTTAGACATACACGCAACACCAAAGCTTTTCGAGTTACAACGTGTTGTTTAGGAAAAAAAGATAATTTCGCATGATGCGGGATTTCCTTAAAACGTGGTTTTCTGACAAATATTGATGAAAGAAAATTCTCCTGTGGGTTCTCTTTTGAGGCTACACGTTTAGACGTACACGCCACACCTCAAATTTTCAAGTTATAACGTGTTGTTTAGGAAAAACAAGATAATTTCGCATGATGCGGGATTTCCTTAAAACGTGGTTTTCTGACAAATATTGATGAAAGAAAATTCTCCTGTGGGTTCTCTTTTGAGGCTACACGTTTAGACGTACACGCCACACCTAAAATTTTCAAGTTATAACGTGTTGTTTAGGATATACAAACTAATTTTTACTATGTGTTATTTCCTCTCGTAAAGCTTAAGTGTTTCCAATAAGTATGCATTTGTCTTTACTCTGCAACACTGTATTTCCTTATAACGTGGTATTCCTACATATTCTTTCGGAAGAAAACTCTCCTGTGCCTTCTCTTTTGAGGCTACATGCTTAGACATACACGCAACACCAAAGCTTTTCGAGTTACAACATGTTGTTTAGGAAAAACAAGATAATTTCGCACGATGCGGTATTTCCTTAAAACGTGGTTTTCTGACAAATTTTGACGAATGAAAACTCTCCTGTGGGTTCTCTTTTGAGGCTACACCTTTAGACATACACGCCACACCAAATCTTGTCGAGTTAAAACGTGTTGTTTAGGAGATACGAGCTAATTTTGCATGATGCGTTATTTCTTCTCCTAAAGTGTTTCCAATAAGTACATATTTGTCTAAATTCTGCAACATTGTATTTCCTTATAACGTGGTATTCTTACATATTCTTTGAGAGAAAACTATCCTGTGCGTTCTCTTTGGAGGCTACACGCTTAGACATACACGCACCACCAAAGCTTTCGAGTTACAACGAGTTGATTAGGAAAAACAAGATAATTTTGCACGATGCAGGATTTCCTTAAAACGTGGTTTTCTGACAAATTTTGACGAAAGAAAACTCTCCTGTGGGTTCTCTTTTGAGGCTACACTTTTAGACGTACAGGCCACACCAAATCTTTTCGAGTCACAACGTGTTGTTTAGGACATACAAGCTAATTTTGCAAGATGCGTTATTTCTCTCATAAAGTGCTTCCATTACGTACATATTTTACATTACTCTGCCACACTGTATTTCCTTATAACGTGGTATTCTTACATATTCTTTCGAGAGAAATCTCTCCTGTGCGTTCTCTTTGGAGGCTATACGCTTAGATATTCACGCAACACCAAAGCTTTTCTAGTTACAACATGTTGTTTTGGAAAAGCAAGATAATTTCGCATGATGCGGGATTCCCTTTAAACGTGGTTTTCTGAAAAGTGTTGAGGAAAGAAAATTCTCCTGTGGGTTCTCTTTTGAGGCTACACGTTTAGACGCACACGCCACACCAGATCCTTTCGAGTTATAACATGTTGTTTAGGATATACAAGCTAATTTTGTACTATGTGTTATTTCTTCTCGTAAAGCTTAACTGTTTCTAATAAGTATGTATATGTCTTTACTCTGCAACACTGTATTTCCTTATAACGTGGTATTCCTACATATGCTTTCGGGAGAAAACTCCCCTGTGCGTTCTCATTTGAGGCTACACCTTAGACGTACACGCCACACCAAATCTTTTTGAGTTACAACTTGTTGTTTAGGAGATACAAGCTAATTTTTTAAAGATGAATTATTTATTCTCGTAAAGTTTAAGTGTTTCCAATACGTATGTATTTGCCTCTACTCTGCAACACTGTATTTCCTTATAACGTGATATTCTTACATATTCTTTTGAGAGAAAACTCTCCTGTGTGTTCTCTTTGGAGGCTACACGCTTAGACATTCATGCAACACCAAAGCTTTTCGAGTTACAACGTGTTGTTTAGGAAAAACAAGATAATTTCGCATGATGCGGGATTTCCTTAAAACGTGGTTTTCTGACAAATTTTGATGAAAGAAAATTCTTCTGTGGGTTCTCTTTTGAGGCTACACGTTTAGACGTACACGCCACACCAAATCCTTTCGAGTTATAACGTGTTGTTTAGGATATATAAACTAATATTTACTATGTGTTATTTCTTCTCGTAAAGCTTAAGTGTTTCCAATAAGAATGCATTTGTCTTTACTCTGCAACACTGTATTATCTTATAACGTGGTATTCCTACATATTCTTTTGGAAGAAAACTCTCCTGTGCATTCTCTTTTGAGGCTACACGCTTAGACATACACGCAACACCAAAGCTTTTCGAGTTACAACGTGTTGTTTAGGAAAAACAAGATAATTTCGCATGATGCGTGATTTCCTTAAAACGTGGTTTTCTGACAAATATTGATGAAAGAAAATTCTCCTGTGGGTTCTCTTTTGAGGCTACACGTTTAGACGTACACGCCACATCTAATCCTTTCAAGTTATAACGTGTTGTTTAGGATATACAAACTAATTTTTACTATGTGTTATTTCCTCTCGTAAAGCTTAAGTGTTTCCAATAAGTATGCATTTGTCTTTACTCTGCAACACTGTATTTCCTTATAACGTAGTGTTCCTACATATTCTTTCGGGAGAAAACTCTCCTGTGCGTTCTCTTTTGAGGCTACACGTTTAGACATACACGCCACACCAAATCTTTTTGAGTTACAACTTGTTGTTTAGGAGATACAATCTTATTTTTTAACGATGAATTATTTCTTCTCTTAAAGTTTAAGTGTTTCCAATATGTATATATTTGCCTCTACTCTGCAACACTGTATTTCCTTATAACGTGGTATTCTTACATATTCTTTCGAGAGAAAACTCTCCTGTGCGTTCTCTTTGGAGGCTACACGCTTAGACATTCACGCAACACCAAAGCTTTTCGAGTTACAACGTGTTGTTTAGGAAAAACAAGATAATTTCGCATGATGCGGGATTTCCTTAAAACGTGGTTTTCTGACAAATTTTGATGAAAGAAAATTCTTCTGTGGGTTATCTTTTGAGGCTACACGTTTAGACGTACACGCCACACCAAATCCTTTCGAGTTATAACGTGTTGTTTAGGATATACAAACTAATATTTACTATGTGTTATTTCTTCTCGTAAAACTTAAGTGTTTCCAATAAGAATGCATTTGTCTTTACTCTGCAACACTGTATTTCCATATAACGTGGTATTCCTACATATTCTTTTGGAAGAAAACTCTCCTGTGCGTTCTCTTTTGAGGCTACACGCTTAGACATACACGCAACACCAAAGCTTTTCGAGTTACAACGTGTTGTTTAGGAAAAACAAGATAATTTCGCATGATGCGGGATTTCCTTAAAACGTGGTTTTCTGACAAATATTGATGAAAGAAAATTCTCCTGTGGGTTCTCTTTTGAGGCTACACGTTTAGACGTACACGCCACACCTAAAATTTTCAAGTTATAACGTGTTGTTTAGGATATACAAACTAATTTTTACTATGTGTTATTTCCTCTCGTAAAGCTTAAGTGTTTCCAGTAAGTATGCATTTGTCTTTACTCTGCAACACTGTATTTCCTTATAACGTGGTATTCCTACATATTCTTTCGGAAGAAAACTCTCCTGTGCCTTCTCTTTTGAGGCTACATGCTTAGACATACACGCAACACCAAAGCTTTTCGAGTTACAACATGTTGTTTAGGAAAAACAAGATAATTTCGCACGATGCGGTATTTCCTTAAAACGTGGTTTTCTGACAAATTTTGACGAAAGAAAATTCTCCTGTGTGTTCTCTTTTGAGGCTACACGTTTAGACATACACGCCACACCAAATCTTTTTGAGTTACAACTTGTTATTTAGGAGGTACAAGCTTATTTTTTAACGATGAATTATTTCTTCTCTTAAAGTTTAAGTGTTTCCAATATGTATATATTTGCCTCTACTCTGCAACACTGTATTTCCTTATAACGTGGTATTCTTACATATTCTTTCGAGAGAAAACTCTCCTGTGCGTTCTCTTTGGAGGCTACACGCTTAGACATTCACGCAACACCAAAGCTTTTCGAGTTACAACGTGTTGTTTAGGAAAAACAAGATAATTTCGCATGATGCGGGATTTCCTTAAAACGTGGTTTTCTGACAAAATTTGATGAAAGAAAATTCTTCTGTGGGTTCTCTTTTGAGGCTACACGTTTAGACGTACACGCCACACCAAATCCTTTCGAGTTATAACGTGTTGTTTAGGATATACAAACTAATATTTACTATGTGTTATTTCTTCTCGTAAAACTTAAGTGTTTCCAATAAGAATGCATTTGTCTTTACTCTGCAACACTGTATTTCCATATAACGTGGTATTCCTACATATTCTTTTGGAAGAAAACTCTCCTGTGCGTTCTCTTTTGAGGCTACACGCTTAGACATACACGCAACACCAAAGCTTTTCGAGTTACAACGTGTTGTTTAGGAAAAAAAGATAATTTCGCATGATGCGGGATTTCCTTAAAACGTGGTTTTCTGACAAATATTGATGAAAGAAAATTCTCCTGTGGGTTCTCTTTTGAGGCTACACGTTTAGACGTACACGCCACACCTCAAATTTTCAAGTTATAACGTGTTGTTTAGGAAAAACAAGATAATTTCGCATGATGCGGGATTTCCTTAAAACGTGGTTTTCTGACAAATATTGATGAAAGAAAATTCTCCTGTGGGTTCTCTTTTGAGGCTACACGTTTAGACGTACACGCCACACCTAAAATTTTCAAGTTATAACGTGTTGTTTAGGATATACAAACTAATTTTTACTATGTGTTATTTCCTCTCGTAAAGCTTAAGTGTTTCCAATAAGTATGCATTTGTCTTTACTCTGCAACACTGTATTTCCTTATAACGTGGTATTCCTACATATTCTTTCGGAAGAAAACTCTCCTGTGCCTTCTCTTTTGAGGCTACATGCTTAGACATACACGCAACACCAAAGCTTTTCGAGTTACAACATGTTGTTTAGGAAAAACAAGATAATTTCGCACGATGCGGTATTTCCTTAAAACGTGGTTTTCTGACAAATTTTGACGAATGAAAACTCTCCTGTGGGTTCTCTTTTGAGGCTACACCTTTAGACATACACGCCACACCAAATCTTGTCGAGTTAAAACGTGTTGTTTAGGAGATACGAGCTAATTTTGCATGATGCGTTATTTCTTCTCCTAAAGTGTTTCCAATAAGTACATATTTGTCTAAATTCTGCAACATTGTATTTCCTTATAACGTGGTATTCTTACATATTCTTTGAGAGAAAACTATCCTGTGCGTTCTCTTTGGAGGCTACACGCTTAGACATACACGCACCACCAAAGCTTTCGAGTTACAACGAGTTGATTAGGAAAAACAAGATAATTTTGCACGATGCAGGATTTCCTTAAAACGTGGTTTTCTGACAAATTTTGACGAAAGAAAACTCTCCTGTGGGTTCTCTTTTGAGGCTACACTTTTAGACGTACAGGCCACACCAAATCTTTTCGAGTCACAACGTGTTGTTTAGGACATACAAGCTAATTTTGCAAGATGCGTTATTTCTCTCATAAAGTGCTTCCATTACGTACATATTTTACATTACTCTGCCACACTGTATTTCCTTATAACGTGGTATTCTTACATATTCTTTCGAGAGAAATCTCTCCTGTGCGTTCTCTTTGGAGGCTATACGCTTAGATATTCACGCAACACCAAAGCTTTTCTAGTTACAACATGTTGTTTTGGAAAAGCAAGATAATTTCGCATGATGCGGGATTCCCTTTAAACGTGGTTTTCTGAAAAGTGTTGAGGAAAGAAAATTCTCCTGTGGGTTCTCTTTTGAGGCTACACGTTTAGACGCACACGCCACACCAGATCCTTTCGAGTTATAACATGTTGTTTAGGATATACAAGCTAATTTTGTACTATGTGTTATTTCTTCTCGTAAAGCTTAACTGTTTCTAATAAGTATGTATATGTCTTTACTCTGCAACACTGTATTTCCTTATAACGTGGTATTCCTACATATGCTTTCGGGAGAAAACTCCCCTGTGCGTTCTCATTTGAGGCTACACCTTAGACGTACACGCCACACCAAATCTTTTTGAGTTACAACTTGTTGTTTAGGAGATACAAGCTAATTTTTTAAAGATGAATTATTTATTCTCGTAAAGTTTAAGTGTTTCCAATACGTATGTATTTGCCTCTACTCTGCAACACTGTATTTCCTTATAACGTGATATTCTTACATATTCTTTTGAGAGAAAACTCTCCTGTGTGTTCTCTTTGGAGGCTACACGCTTAGACATTCATGCAACACCAAAGCTTTTCGAGTTACAACGTGTTGTTTAGGAAAAACAAGATAATTTCGCATGATGCGGGATTTCCTTAAAACGTGGTTTTCTGACAAATTTTGATGAAAGAAAATTCTTCTGTGGGTTCTCTTTTGAGGCTACACGTTTAGACGTACACGCCACACCAAATCCTTTCGAGTTATAACGTGTTGTTTAGGATATATAAACTAATATTTACTATGTGTTATTTCTTCTCGTAAAGCTTAAGTGTTTCCAATAAGAATGCATTTGTCTTTACTCTGCAACACTGTATTATCTTATAACGTGGTATTCCTACATATTCTTTTGGAAGAAAACTCTCCTGTGCATTCTCTTTTGAGGCTACACGCTTAGACATACACGCAACACCAAAGCTTTTCGAGTTACAACGTGTTGTTTAGGAAAAACAAGATAATTTCGCATGATGCGTGATTTCCTTAAAACGTGGTTTTCTGACAAATATTGATGAAAGAAAATTCTCCTGTGGGTTCTCTTTTGAGGCTACACGTTTAGACGTACACGCCACATCTAATCCTTTCAAGTTATAACGTGTTGTTTAGGATATACAAACTAATTTTTACTATGTGTTATTTCCTCTCGTAAAGCTTAAGTGTTTCCAATAAGTATGCATTTGTCTTTACTCTGCAACACTGTATTTCCTTATAACGTAGTGTTCCTACATATTCTTTCGGGAGAAAACTCTCCTGTGCGTTCTCTTTTGAGGCTACACGTTTAGACATACACGCCACACCAAATCTTTTTGAGTTACAACTTGTTGTTTAGGAGATACAATCTTATTTTTTAACGATGAATTATTTCTTCTCTTAAAGTTTAAGTGTTTCCAATATGTATATATTTGCCTCTACTCTGCAACACTGTATTTCCTTATAACGTGGTATTCTTACATATTCTTTCGAGAGAAAACTCTCCTGTGCGTTCTCTTTGGAGGCTACACGCTTAGACATTCACGCAACACCAAAGCTTTTCGAGTTACAACGTGTTGTTTAGGAAAAACAAGATAATTTCGCATGATGCGGGATTTCCTTAAAACGTGGTTTTCTGACAAATTTTGATGAAAGAAAATTCTTCTGTGGGTTATCTTTTGAGGCTACACGTTTAGACGTACACGCCACACCAAATCCTTTCGAGTTATAACGTGTTGTTTAGGATATACAAACTAATATTTACTATGTGTTATTTCTTCTCGTAAAACTTAAGTGTTTCCAATAAGAATGCATTTGTCTTTACTCTGCAACACTGTATTTCCATATAACGTGGTATTCCTACATATTCTTTTGGAAGAAAACTCTCCTGTGCGTTCTCTTTTGAGGCTACACGCTTAGACATACACGCAACACCAAAGCTTTTCGAGTTACAACGTGTTGTTTAGGAAAAACAAGATAATTTCGCATGATGCGGGATTTCCTTAAAACGTGGTTTTCTGACAAATATTGATGAAAGAAAATTCTCCTGTGGGTTCTCTTTTGAGGCTACACGTTTAGACGTACACGCCACACCTAAAATTTTCAAGTTATAACGTGTTGTTTAGGATATACAAACTAATTTTTACTATGTGTTATTTCCTCTCGTAAAGCTTAAGTGTTTCCAGTAAGTATGCATTTGTCTTTACTCTGCAACACTGTATTTCCTTATAACGTGGTATTCCTACATATTCTTTCGGAAGAAAACTCTCCTGTGCCTTCTCTTTTGAGGCTACATGCTTAGACATACACGCAACACCAAAGCTTTTCGAGTTACAACATGTTGTTTAGGAAAAACAAGATAATTTCGCACGATGCGGTATTTCCTTAAAACGTGGTTTTCTGACAAATTTTGACGAAAGAAAATTCTCCTGTGTGTTCTCTTTTGAGGCTACACGTTTAGACATACACGCCACACCAAATCTTTTTGAGTTACAACTTGTTATTTAGGAGGTACAAGCTTATTTTTTAACGATGAATTATTTCTTCTCTTAAAGTTTAAGTGTTTCCAATATGTATATATTTGCCTCTACTCTGCAACACTGTATTTCCTTATAACGTGGTATTCTTACATATTCTTTCGAGAGAAAACTCTCCTGTGCGTTCTCTTTGGAGGCTACACGCTTAGACATTCACGCAACACCAAAGCTTTTCGAGTTACAACGTGTTGTTTAGGAAAAACAAGATAATTTCGCATGATGCGGGATTTCCTTAAAACGTGGTTTTCTGACAAAATTTGATGAAAGAAAATTCTTCTGTGGGTTCTCTTTTGAGGCTACACGTTTAGACGTACACGCCACACCAAATCCTTTCGAGTTATAACGTGTTGTTTAGGATATACAAACTAATATTTACTATGTGTTATTTCTTCTCGTAAAACTTAAGTGTTTCCAATAAGAATGCATTTGTCTTTACTCTGCAACACTGTATTTCCATATAACGTGGTATTCCTACATATTCTTTTGGAAGAAAACTCTCCTGTGCGTTCTCTTTTGAGGCTACACGCTTAGACATACACGCAACACCAAAGCTTTTCGAGTTACAACGTGTTGTTTAGGAAAAACAAGATAATTTCGCATGATGCGGGATTTCCTTAAAACGTGGTTTTCTGACAAATATTGATGAAAGAAAATTCTCCTGTGGGTTCTCTTTTGAGGCTACACGTTTAGACGTACACGCCACACCTCAAATTTTCAAGTTATAACGTGTTGTTTAGGAAAAACAAGATAATTTCGCATGATGCGGGATTTCCTTAAAACGTGGTTTTCTGACAAATATTGATGAAAGAAAATTCTCCTGTGGGTTCTCTTTTGAGGCTACACGTTTAGACGTACACGCCACACCTAAAATTTTCAAGTTATAACGTGTTGTTTAGGATATACAAACTAATTTTTACTATGTGTTATTTCCTCTCGTAAAGCTTAAGTGTTTCCAATAAGTATGCATTTGTCTTTACTCTGCAACACTGTATTTCCTTATAACGTGGTATTCCTACATATTCTTTCGGAAGAAAACTCTCCTGTGCCTTCTCTTTTGAGGCTACATGCTTAGACATACACGCAACACCAAAGCTTTTCGAGTTACAACATGTTGTTTAGGAAAAACAAGATAATTTCGCACGATGCGGTATTTCCTTAAAACGTGGTTTTCTGACAAATTTTGACGAATGAAAACTCTCCTGTGGGTTCTCTTTTGAGGCTACACCTTTAGACATACACGCCACACCAAATCTTGTCGAGTTAAAACGTGTTGTTTAGGAGATACGAGCTAATTTTGCATGATGCGTTATTTCTTCTCCTAAAGTGTTTCCAATAAGTACATATTTGTCTAAATTCTGCAACATTGTATTTCCTTATAACGTGGTATTCTTACATATTCTTTGAGAGAAAACTATCCTGTGCGTTCTCTTTGGAGGCTACACGCTTAGACATACACGCACCACCAAAGCTTTCGAGTTACAACGAGTTGATTAGGAAAAACAAGATAATTTTGCACGATGCAGGATTTCCTTAAAACGTGGTTTTCTGACAAATTTTGACGAAAGAAAACTCTCCTGTGGGTTCTCTTTTGAGGCTACACTTTTAGACGTACAGGCCACACCAAATCTTTTCGAGTCACAACGTGTTGTTTAGGACATACAAGCTAATTTTGCAAGATGCGTTATTTCTCTCATAAAGTGCTTCCATTACGTACATATTTTACTTTACTCTGCCACACTGTATTTCCTTATAACGTGGTATTCTTACATATTCTTTCGAGAGAAATCTCTCCTGTGCGTTCTCTTTGGAGGCTATACGCTTAGATATTCACGCAACACCAAAGCTTTTCTAGTTACAACATGTTGTTTTGGAAAAGCAAGATAATTTCGCATGATGCGGGATTCCCTTTAAAGGTGGTTTTCTGAAAAGTGTTGAGGAAAGAAAATTCTCCTGTGGGTTCTCTTTTGAGGCTACACGTTTAGACGCACACGCCACACCAAATCCTTTCGAGTTATAACATGTTGTTTAGGATATACAAGCTAATTTTGTACTATGTGTTATTTCTTCTCGTAAAGCTTAACTGTTTCTAATAAGTATGTATATGTCTTTACTCTGCAACACTGTATTTCCTTATAACGTGGTATTCCTACATATGCTTTCGGGAGAAAACTCCCCTGTGCGTTCTCATTTGAGGCTACACCTTAGACGTACACGCCACACCAAATCTTTTTGAGTTACAACTTGTTGTTTAGGAGATACAAGCTAATTTTTTAAAGATGAATTATTTATTCTCGTAAAGTTTAAGTGTTTCCAATACGTATGTATTTGCCTCTACTCTGCAACACTGTATTTCCTTATAACGTGATATTCTTACATATTCTTTCGAGAGAAAACTCTCCTGTGTGTTCTCTTTGGAGGCTACACGCTTAGACATTCATGCAACACCAAAGCTTTTCGAGTTACAACGTGTTGTTTAGGAAAAACAAGATAATTTCGCATGATGCGGGATTTCCGTAAAACGTGGTTTTCTGACAAATTTTGACGAAAGAAAATTCTTCTGTGGGTGGTTTTTTGAGGCTGCACGTTTAGACGTACACGCCACACCAAATCCTTTCGAATTATAACGTGTTGTTTAGGATATACAAGCTAATTTTGTACTACGTGTTATTTCTCCTCGTAAAGCTTAAGTGTTTCCAATAAGTATGTATTTGTCTTTACTCTGCAACACTGTATTCCCTTATAACGTGGTATTCTTACATATTCTTTCGAGAGAAAACTCTCCTGTGCGTTCTCTTTTGAGGCTACACGCTTAGACATACACGCAACACCAAAGCTTTTCGAGTTGCAACATGTTGTTTAGGAAAAACAAGATAATTTCGCACGATGCGGTATTTCCTTAAAACGTGGTTTTCTGACAAATTTTGACGAAAGAAAACTCTCCTGTGGGTTCTCTTTTGAGGCTACACGTTTAGACATACACGCCACACCAAATCTTGTCGAGTTACAACGTGTTGTTTAGCAGATACAAGCTAATTTTACATGATGCGTTATTTCTTCTCCTAAAGTTTTTCCAATAAGTACATATTTGTCTATACTCTGCAACACTGTATTTCCTTATAACGTGGTATTCTTACATATTCTTTCGAGAGTAAACTATCCTGTGCGTTCTCTTTGGAGGCTACACGCTTAGAAATACACGCACCACCAAAGCTTTTCGAGTTACAACGGGTTGATTAGGAAAAACAAGATAATTTCGCACAATGCGGGATTTCCTTAAAACGTGGTTTTCTGACAAATTTTGACGTAAGAAAATTCTCCTGTTGGTTCTCTTTTGAGGCTACACATTTAGATGTACACGCCACACCAAATCTTTTTGAGTTACCACGTGTTGTTTCGGAGATACAAGCTAATTTAGTACCATGCGTTATTTCTTCTCATACTGTGTTTCCAATACGTACGTATTTGTCTTTACTCTGTAGCAATATATTTCCTTATAATGTGGTATTCTTACATATTCTTTCGGGAGAAAACTCTTCTGTGCATTCTCTTTTGAGGCTACATGCTTAGACATACACGCAACACCAAATCATTTCAAGTTATAACGTGTTGTTTAGGATATACAAGCTAATTTTTTACTATGTTTTATTTCTTCTCGTAAAGTTTAAGTGTTTCCAATAAGTATGTATTTGTCTTTACTCTGCAACACTGTATTTCCTTATAACGTCGTATTCCTACATATTCTTTGGGAGAAAACTCTCCTGTACGTTCTCTTTTGAGGCTACATGCTTAGACATATACGCAACATCAAAGCTTTTCGAGTTACAACATGTTGTTTAGGAAAAACAAGATAATTTCGCAGGATGCAGGATTTCCTTAAAACGTGGTTTTCTGACAAATTTTGACGAAAGAAAACCCTCCTGTGGGTTCTCCTTTGAGGCTACACGTTTAGTCGTTCACGCCACACCAAATCTTTTCGAGTTGCAACGTGTTGTTCAGGAGATACAAGCTAATTTTGCATGATGCGTTATTTCTTCTCGTAAAGTGTTTCCAATAAGTACATATTTGTCTATACTCTGCAACACTGTATTTCCTTATAACTGATATTCTTACATATTCTTTCGAGAGAAAACTATCCTGTGCGTTCTCTTTGGAGGCTACACGCTTAGACATACACGCAACACCAAAGCTTTTCGAGTTACAACGTGTTGATTAGGAAAAACAAGATAATTTCGCACGATGCGGGATTTCCTTAAAATGTGGTTTTCTGACAAATTTTGACGTAAGAAAATTCTGCTGTGGGTTCTCTTTTGAGGCTACACATTTAGACGTGCACGCCACACCAAATCTTTTTGAGTTACCACGTGTTGTTTAGGATATACAAGCAAATTTTGTACCATGCATTATTTCTTCTCATAATATGTTTCCAATACGTATGTATTTGTCTTTACTCTGCAGCAATATATTTCCTTATAACGTGGTATTCCTACATATTCTTTGGGAGAAAACTCTCCTGTGCATTCTCTTTTGAGGCTACACGCTTACACATACACCCAACACCAAAGCATTTCGAGTTACAATGTTTTGTTTATGAAAAACAAGATAAATGCGCACAATGCGGGATTTCTATAAAACGTGGTTTTCTGACAAATTTTGACGAAAGAAAATTCTCCTGTGGGTTCTCTTTTGAGGCTACATGTTTAGACCTACACGCCACACCAAATCTTTCGAGTTACAACGTGTTCTTTAGGAGATACAAGCTAATTTTTACGATGCGTTATTTCTTCTCCTAAAGTGTTTCCAATAAGTACGTATTTGTCTTTACTCTACAACACTGAATTTCCTTATAACATGGTATTCGTACATATTCTTTCGAGAGAAAACTCTCCTGTGCATTCTCTTTTGAGGCTACACGCTTAGACATACACGCAACACCAAAGCATTTCGAGTTAGAACGTGTTGTTTAGGAAAAACAAGATAATTTCGCACGATGCGGGAATTCCTTAAAACGTGGTTTTCTGACAAATTTTGAGGAAATAAAATTCTCCTGTGGGTTTTCATTTGAGGCTAAACATTTAGACGTACACGCCACACCAAATGTTTTCGAGTTACAACGTGTTCTTTAGGAGATACAAGCTAATTTTTTACGATGCTTTATATCTTCTTGTAAAGTTTAAGTGTTTCCAAAAGGAACGTATTTATCTTTAATTTGCCACAATGTATTTCTTTATAACGTGGTATTCTTACATACTCGTTCGAGAGAAATCTCTCCTGTGCGTTCTCTTTTGAGGCTACAGCTTAGACATACACGCAACTCCAAAGATTTTCGAGTTACAATGTGTTGTTTAGGAAAAACAAGATAGTTTCGCATGATGCGGGATTTCCTTAATAAGTGGTTTTCTGACAAATTTTGAGGAAAGAAAATTATCCTGTGGGTTCTCTTTTGAGGCTGCATGTTTAGACGTACATGCCACACCAAATCTTTTTGAGTTACAACGTGTTGTTTAGGAGATACAAACTAATTTTTTACGATGCGTTATTTCTTCTCATAGAGTGTTTCAAATACATATGTATTTGTCTTTACTCTGCAAAACTGTATTTCCTTATAATGTGGTATTCTTACATGTTCTTTCGAGAGAAAACTCTCCTGTGCGTTCTCTTTTGAGGCTACACGCTTAGACATACACGCAACATCAAAGCTTTTCGAGTTACAACGTGTTGTTTAGGAAAAACAAGATAATTTCGCACGATGAGTGATTTCCTTAAAACATGGATTTCTGACAAATTTTACGAACAAAAATTCTCCTGTGGGTTCTCTTTTGAGGCTACACGTTTAGAAGTACACGCCACACCAAATCTTTTCGAGTTACAATGTTTTGTTTAGGAGATACAAGCTAATTTTGTATGATGCGTTATTTCTTCTCATAAAGTTTTTTCAATAAGTATTTGTCTTTACTCTGCAACACTGTATTTCTTTTTAACGTGGTATTCTTCCATATTTTTTCGAGAGAAAACTCTCCTGTGCGTTCTCATTTGAGGCTACACGCTGAGACATACATGCAACAGCAAAGCTTTTCGAGTTACAACTTGTTGTTTAGGAAGAACAAGATAATTTCTCACGATGCGGGATTTCCTTAAAATGTGGGTTTCTGACAAATTTTGACGAAAGAAAATTCTCCTGTGGGTTCTCTTTTGAAGCTAAACGTTTAGACGTACACACCACACCAAATCTTTTTGAGTTGCAACTTGTTGTTTAGGAGATACAAGCTAATTTTTTTACAATGAATTATTTCTTCTCGTAAAGGTTAAGTGTTTCCAATACGTATGTATTTGCCTCTACTCTGCAACACTGTATTTCCTTATAACGTGGTATTCTTACATATTCTTTCGAGAGAAAACTCTCCTGTGCGTTCTCTTTGGAGGCTACACACTTAGACATTCAGGCAACACGAAAGTTTTTCGAGGTACAACGTGTTGTTTAGGAAAAACAAGATAATTTCGCATGATGCGGGATTTCCTTAAAACGTGGTTTTCTGACAAATTATGACGAAAGAAAATTCTCCTGTGGGTTCTCTTTTGAGGCTTCATGTTTAGACGTACACGCCACACCAAATCCTTTCGAGTTCTAACGTGTTGTTTAGGATAAACAAGCTAATTTTGTACTATGTGTTATTTCTTCTCGTAAAGCTTAAGTGTTTCCAATATGTATGTATTTGTCTTTACTCTGCAACACTGTATTTCCTTATAACGTAGTATTCCTACATATTCTTTCAGGAGAAAACTCTCCTGTGCGTTCTCTTTTGAGGCTACACGTTTAGACGTACACGCCACACCAAATCTTTTTGAGTTACAACTTGTTGTTTCGGAGATACAAGCTAATTTTTTAACGATGAATTATTTCTTCTCTTAAAGTTTAAGTTTTTCCAATATGTATATATTTGCCTCTACTCTGCAACACTGTATTTCCTTATAACGTGGTATTCTTATATATTCTTTCGAGAGAAAACTCTCCTGTGTGATCTCTTTGGAGGCTACATGCTTAGACATTAACGTAACACCAAAGCTTTTCGAGTTACAACGTGTTTTTTAGGAAAAACAAGATAATTTCGCATGATGCGGGATTTCTTTAAACGTGGTTTTCTGACAAATTTTGATGAAAGAAAATTCTCCTGTGGTTTCTCTTTTGAGGCTACACATTTAGACGTACACGCCACACCAAATCCTTTCGAGTTATAACGTGTTGTTTAGGGTATACAAACTAAATTTTACTATGTGTTATTTCGTCTCCTAAAGCTTAAGTGTTTCCAATAAGTATGCATTTGTCTTTACTCTGCAACACTGTATTTCCTTATAACGTTGTATTCCTACATATTCTTTCGGAAGAAAACTCTCCTGTGCATTCTCTTTTGAGGCTACACGCTTAGACATACACGCACCACCAAAGCTTTTTGAGTTACATGTTGTTTAGGAAAACAAGATAATTTCGCACGATGAGGTATTTCCTTAAAACGTGGTTTTCTGACAAATTTAGACGAAAGAAAAATCTCCTGTGGTTTCTCTTTTGAGGCTACACGTTTAGACATACACGCCACACCAAATCTTGTCGAGTTACAACGTGTTGTTTAGGAGATACAAGCTAATTTTGCATGATGTGTTATTTCTTCTCCTAAAGTGTTTCCAATAAGTACATATTTGTCTAAATTCTGCAACACTGTATTTCCTTATAACGTGGTATTCTTACATATTCTTTCGAGAGAAAACTATCCTGTGCGTTCTCTTTGAAGGCTACACGCTTAGACATACACGCACCACCAAAGCTTTTTGAGTTACAACGTGTTGATTAGGAAAAACAAGATAATTTCGCACGATGTGGGATTTCCTTAAAAAGTGGTTTTCTGACAAATTTTGACGAAAGAAAACTCTCCTGTGGGTTCTCTTTTGAGGCTACACTTTTAGACGTACACGCCACACCAAACCTTTTCGAGTTACAACGTGTTGTTTAGGACATACAAGCTAATTTTGCAAGATGCGTTATTTCTCTCATAAAGTGCTTCCATTACATACGTATTTGTCTTTACTCTGCCACACTGTATTTCCTTATAACGTGGTATTCTTACATATTCTTTCGAGAGAAAACTCTCCTGTGCGTTCTCTTTGGAGGCTACACGCTTAGACATTCACGCAACACCAAAGCTTTTCGAATTACAACGTGTTGTTTTGGAAAAACAAGATAATTTCACATGATGCGGGATTCCCTTAAAACGTGGTTTTCTGAAAACTTTTGACGAAAGAAAATTCTCCTGTGGGTACTCTTTTGAGGCTACACGTTTAGATGTACACGCCACACCAAATCCTATCGAGTTATAACGTGTTGTTTAGGATATATAAGCTACTTTTGTACTATGTGTTATTTCTTCTCGTAAAGCTTAACTGTTTCCAATAAGTATGTATTTGTCTTTACTCTGCAACACTGTATTTCCTTATAACGTGGTATTCCTACATATTCTTTCTGGAGAAAACTCCCCTGTGCGTTCTCTTTTGAGGCTACACGTTTAGACGTACACGCCACACCAAATCTTTTTGAGTTACAACTTGTTGTTTAGGAGATACAAGCTAATTTTTTTACGATGAATTATTTCTTCTCGTAAAGTTTAAGTGTTTACAATACGTATGTACTTGCCTCTACTCTGCCACACTGTATTTCCTTATAACGTGATATTCTTACATATTCTTTCAAGAGAAAACTCTCCTGTGCGTTCTCTTTGGAGGCTACACGCTTAGACATTCACCCAACACCAAAGCTTTTCAAGTTACAACGTGTTGTTTAGGAAAAACAAGATAATTTCGCATGATGCGGGATTTCCTTAAAACGTGGTTTTCTGACAAATTTTGACGAAAGAAAAATCTCCTGTGGGTTCTCTTTTGAGACTACACGTTTAGACGTACACGCCACACCAAATCCTTTCGAGTTATAACGTGTTGTTTAGGAGATACAAGCTAATTTTGTACTATGTGTTATTTCTTCTCATAAAGCTTAAGTGTTTCCAATAAGTATATATTTGTCTTTACTCTGCAACACTGTATTTCCTTATAACGTGGTATTCCTACATATTCTTTCGGAAGAAAACTCTCCTATGCGTTCTCTTTTGAGGTTACACGCTTAGACATAAACGCACCACCAAAGCTTTTCGAGTTACAACATGTTTAGGATAAACAAGATAATTTCGCGTGATGCTGTATTTCCTTAAACGTGGTTTTCTGTCAAATTTTGACGAAAGAAAACTCTCCTGTGGGTTCTCTTTTGAGGCTACACGTTTAGACATACACGCCACACCAAATCTTGTCGAGTTACAACGTGTTGTTTAGGAGATACAAGCTAATTTTACATGATGCGTTATTTCTTCTCCTAAAGTGTTTCCAATAAGTACATATTTGTCTATACTCTGCAACACTGTATTTCCTTATAACGTGGTATTCTTACATATTCTTTCGAGAGAAAACTATCCTGTGCGTTCTCTTTGGAGGCTACACGCTTAGACATACACGCACCACCAAAGCCTTTCGAGTTACAACGTGTTGATTAGGAAAAACAAGATAATTTCGCACGATGCGGGATTTCCTTAAAACATGGTTTTCTGACAAATTTTGACGAAAGAAATTGTACTGTGGGTTCTCTTTTGAGGCTACACGTTTAGATGTGCACGCCACACCAAATCTTTTTGAGTTACCACGTGTTGTTTCGGAGATACAAGCTAATTTTGTACCATGCGTTATTTCTTCTCATAATGTGTTTCCAAAACGTATGTATTTGTCTTTACTCTGCAGCAATATGTTTCCTTATAACGTGGTATTCTTACATATTCTCTTGAGAGAAAACTCTCCTGTGCATTGTCATTTGAGGCTACATGTTTAGACATACACGCAACACCAAATCCTTTCGAGTTATAACGTGTTGTTTAGGATATACAAGCTAATTTTGTACTATGTCTTATTTCTTCTCGTAAAGTTTATGTGTTTCCAATAAGTATTTATTTGTCTTTACTCTGCAACACTGTATTTCCTTATAACGTGGTATTCCTACATATTCTTTCGGGAGAAAACTCTCCTGTGTGTTCTCTTTTGAGGCTACACGCTTAGACATATACGCCACACCAAAGCTTTTCGAGTTACAACATGTTGTTTAGGAAAAACAAGATAATTTCGCAGGATGCATGATTTCCTTAAAACGTGGTTTTCTGACAAATTTTGACGAAAGAAAGCTCTCCTGTGGGTTCTTCTTTGAGGCTACACGTTTAGTCGTTCACGCCACACCAAATCTTTTCGAGTTACAACGTGTTGTTTAGGAGATACAAGCTAAGTTTGCATGATGCGTTATTTCTTTTCGTAAAGTGTTTCCAATAAGTACATATTTGTCTATACTCTGCAACACTGTATTTCCTTATAACGTGGTATTCTTACATATTCTTTCGAGAGAAAACTATCCTGTGCGTTCTCTTTGGAGGCTACACGCTTAGACATACATGCACCACCAAAGCTTTTCGAGTTACAACGTGTTGATTAGGAAAAACAAGATAATTTCCCACGATGCAGGATTTCCTTAAAAAGTGGTTTTCTGACAAATTTTGACGTAAGAAAATTCTCCTGTGTGTTCTCTGTTGAGGCTACACATTTAGACGTGCACGCCACACCAAATCTTTTTGAGTTACCACGTGTTGTTTAGGAGATACAAGCTAATTTTGTACGATGCTTTATTTCATCTCGTAAAGTTTATGTGTTTCCAATACTTACGTATTTGTCTTTATTCTGCAACACTGTATTTCCTTATAACGTGGTATCCTTACAAATTCTATCGAGAAAAAACTCTCCTGTGCGTTCTCTTTTGAGGCTACACACTTAAACATACACGCAACACCAAAGCTTATCGAGTTACAACGTGTTGTTTAGGATTTCCTTAAAGCGGGATTTCCTTAAAACGTGGTTTTCTGAAAAATTTTGACGAAAGAAAATTCTCCTGTGGGTTCTTTTTTGAGGCTACACGTTTAGACGTACAGGCCACACCAAATCTTTTCGAGTTACAACGTGTTGTTTAGGAGATACAAGCTAATTTTGTACGTTGCGTTATTTCTTCTCGTAAAGTGTTTCCAATTCGTATGTATTTGCCTTTACTCTGCGACACTGTATTTCCTTATAAAGTGGTATTCTTACATACTCTTTCGAGAGAAAACTCTTTTGTGCGTTCTTTTTTGAGGCTACACGCTTAGACATACACGCAACACCAAAGCTTTTCGAGTTAAAACGTGTTGTTTAGGAAAAAGAAGATAATTGCCCACGATGCGGGATTTCCTTAAAACATGGGTTCTCTTTTGAGGGTACACGTTTAGACGTACAGGCCACACCAAAACCTTTCGAGTTATAACGTGTTGTTTAGGAGATACAAGCTAATTTTGTACTATTTGTTATTCCACGTTATATGGAAAAACAGTGTTGCAGAGTAAAGACAAATATGTACGTATTGGAAACACTTTACGAGAAGAAATAACACATGGTAAAAAATTAGCTTGTATCTCCTAAACAACACGTTGTAACTCAAAAGGATTTGGTGTGGTGTTTATCTAAAGGTGTAGCCTCAAAGGAGAACCCACAGGAGAATTTTCGTTGGTCAAAATTTTTTCAGAAAACCACATTTTATGGAAATCCCGCATCGTGCGAAATTATCTTGTTTTTCCTAAATAACACGTTGTAACTCGAAAAGCTTTGGTTTTGCATGTATGTCTAAGCGTGTAGCCTCAAAAGAGAACGCACAGGAGAGTATTCTCTCGAAAGAATATGTAAGAATACCACGTTATAAGGACATACAGTGTTGCACAGTAAAGACAGATACATACATATTGGAAACACTTTACGAGAAGGAATAATACATCATACAAAATTAGCTTGTATTTCGTAAACAACACGGTGTAACGCGAAAAGATTTTGTGTGGCGTGTACGTTGAAACGTGTAGCCTCAAAAGAGAACCCACAGGAGAATTTTCTTTCGTCAAAATATGTCGGAAAACCACGTTTTAAGGAAATCCCGCATCGTGCGAAATTATCTTGTTTTTCCTAAACAACACGTTGTAACTCGAAAAGCTTTGGTGTAACCAACACGTTGTAACTCGAAAATATTTGATGTGGTGTTTACATCTAAATGCGTAGCCTCAAAAGAGAACCCACAGGAGAATTTTCTTTGGTCAAAATTTTTTCAGAAAACCACGTTTTAAGGAAGTCCTGCATCATGAGAATTATCTTGTTTTTCCTAAACAACACGTTGTAACTCGAAAAGCTTTGGTGTTGCGTGTATGTCTAAGCATGTAGCCTCAAAAGAGAATGCACAGTAGAGTATTCTCTCGAAAGAATATGTAAGAATACCACGTTATAAGGAAATACAGTGTTGCAGAGTAAAGACAGATACTTACTTATTGGAAACACTTTGCGAGAAGGAATAATACATCGTACAAAATTAGCTTGTATTTCCTAAACAAAACGTTGTAACTCGAAGGATTTGGTGTGACGTGTAAGTTGAAACGTGTAGCCTCAAAAGAGAACCCACAGGATAATTTTCTTTCGTCAAAATTTGACAGAAAACCACGTTTTAAGGAAATCCCGCATTGTGCGAAATTATCTTGTTTTTCCTAAACAACACATTGTAACTCGAAAATCTTTGGTGTTGCGTGTATGTCTAAACGTGTGGCCTCAAAAGATAACGCACAGGAGAGTTTTCTCTCGAAAGAATATATAAGAATACCACGTTATATGGAAATACAGTGTTGCAGAGTAAAGACAAATACGTATATATTGGAAACACTTTACGAGAAGAAATAACGCATCGTACAAAATTAGCTTGTATCTCCTAAACAACACGATGTAACTCGAAAAGATATGGTGTGGCGTGTACGTCTAAACGTGTAGCCTCAAAAGTGAACTTACAGGAGTATTTTCTTTCGTCAAAATTTGTCAGAAAACCACGTTTTTTGGAAATCCCGCATCGTGGAAATTATCTTGTTTTTCCTAAACAACACGTTGTAACTCGAAAAGCTTTGGTGCTGCGTGTATGTCTAAGCGTGTAGCCTCAAAAGAGAACGCACAGGAGAGTTTTCTCTCGAAAGAATATGTAAGAATACCGCGTTATAAGGAAATACAGTGTTGCAGAGTAAAGACAAATAAGTAAGTATTGGACACAATTTATGAGAAGAAGTAACGCATCGTAAAAAATAAGCTTGTATCTCCTAAACAACACGTTGTAACTCGAAAAGATTTGGTGAGACATGTACGTCTAAACATGTACCCTCAAAAGAGAACTCACAGGAGAATTTTCTTTCATCAAAATTTGTCAGAAAACACGTTTTAAGGAAATCTCGCATCGTGCAAAATTATCTTGTTTTTACTAAACAACACGGTGTAACTCGAAAAGCTTTGGTGTTGAGTGTTTGTCTAAGCGTGTAGCCTCAAAAGAGAATGCACAGGAGAGTTTTCTCTCGAAAGAATATGTAAGAATACCACGTTATAAGGAAATACAGTGTTGCAGAGTAAAGACAAATAAGTATATATTGGAAACACTTTAGGAGAAGAAATAACGCATCGTAAAAAATTTGCTTGTATCTCGTAAACAACACGTTGTAACTCGAAAAGATTTGGTGTGGCTCATACGTCTAAACGTGTAGCCTCAAAAGAGAACCCACAGGAGAACTTTCTTTCGTCATAATTTGTCAGAAAACCACGTTTTAAGGATATCCCGCATCGTGCAAAATTATCTTGTTTTTCCTAAACAACTCGTTTAACTCGAAAAGCTTTGGTGCTGCGTGTATGTCTATGTGTGTAGCCACTTAAGAGAAGGCACAGGAGATTTTTCTCTCGAAAGAACATGTAAGAATACAACGTTATAAGGAAATACAGTGTTGCAGAGTAAAGACAAATACGTACTTATTGGAAACACTTTACGAGAAGAAATAATACATCGTAAAAAATTACCTTGTATCTCCTAAACAACACGTGGTAACTCGAAAAGATTTGGTGTGGCGTGCACGTCTAAACGTGTAGCCTCAAAAGAGAACCAACAGGAGAATTTTCTTTCGTCAAAATTTGTCAGAACACCACGTTTTAAGGAAATCCCACATCGTGTGAACTTATCTAGTTTTTCATAAACAACACGTTGTAACTCGAAAGGTTTTGGTGTTGCTTGTATGTCTAAGTGTGTAGCCTCAAAAGGGAACGCATAGGATAGTTTTCTCTCGACAGAATATGTAAGAATACCACGTTATAAGGAAATACAGTGTTGCAGAGTAAAGACAAATACGTACATATTGGAAACACTTTATGAGAAGAAATAACGCAGCGTACAAAATTAGCTTGTATCTCCTAAACAACACGTGGTAACTCGAAAGGATTTCGTGTGGCGTGCACGTCTAAACGTGAAGCCTCAAAAGAGAACCCACAGGAGAATTTTCTTTCGTCAAAATTTGTCAGAAAACCACGTTTTAAGGAAATCCCGCATCGTGCGAAATTATCTTGTTTTTCATAAACATCACGTTGTAACTCGAAAAGCTTTGTTGTTGCCTGTATGTCTAAGTATGTAGCCTCAAAAGGGAATGCACAGGATAGTTTTCTCTTGAAAGAATATGTAAGAAAACCACGTTTTAAGAAATACAGTGTTGCAGAGTAAAGACAAATATGTACGTATTGGAAACACTTTACGAGAAGAATTAACGCATTGTACAAAATTAGCTTGTATCTCCTAAACAATACGTTGTAATTCAAAAACATTTGGTGTGGCGTGTACGTCTAAATATGTAGCCTCAAAAGAGAACACACAGGAGAATTTTCTTTCGTCAAAATTTGTCAGAATCCACGTATTAAGGAAATCCCGCATTGTGCGAAATTATCTTGTTTTTCCTACACAACACTTCGTAACTCGAAAAGCTTTGGTGTTGCGTGTATGTATAAACTTGTGGCCTCAAAAGAGAATGCACAGGAGAGATTTCTCTCGAAAGAATATATAAGAATACCACGTTATAAGGAAATACAGTGTTGCAGAGTAAAGACAAATACGTATATCATGGAAACACTTTACGAGAAGTAATAACGCATCGTACAAAATTAGCTTGTATCTCCTAAACAACACGATGTAACTCGAAAAGATTTGGTGTGGCGTGTACGTCTAAACGTGTAGCCTCGAAAGAGAACTCACAGGAGAATTTTCTTTCGTCAAAATTTGTCAGAAAACCACGTTTTATGGAAATCCCGCATCGTGGAAATTATCTTGTTTTTCCTAAACAACACGTTGTAACTCGGAAAGCTTTGGTGCTGCGTGTATGTCTAAGCGTGTAGCCTCAAAAGAGAACGCACAGGAGAGGTTTCTCTCGAAAGAATATGTAAGAAAACCACGATATATGGAAATACAGTGTTGCAGAGTAAAGACAAATATGTACGTATTGGAAACTCTTAACGAGAAGAAATAACGCATCTACAAAATTAGCTTGTATCTCCTAAACAACACGTTGTGACTCAAAAGGATTTCGTGTGGCGTGTACGTCTAAACGTGTAGCCTCAAAAGAGAACCCACAGGAGTATTTTCTTTCGTCAAAATTTTTCAGAAAACCACGTTTTAAGGTAATCCCGCATCGTGAGAAATTATTTTGTTTTTCCAAAACAACACGTTGTAACTCGAAAAGCTTTGGTGTTGCGTGTATGTCTAAGCATGTAGCCTCAAAAGAGAACGCACAGGAGAGGTTTCTCTCGAAAGAATATGTAAGAAAACCACGATATATGGAAATACAGTGTTGCAGAGTAAAGACAAATATGTACGTATTGGAAACACTTTACGAGAAGAAATAACGCATGGTATAAAATTAGCTTGTATCTCCTAAACAACACGTTGTGACTCAAAAGGATTTGATGTGGTGTTTACATCTAAACGTGTAGCCTCAAAAGAGAACCCACAGGAGTATTTTCTTTCATCAAAATTTTTTCAGAAAACCACGTTTTAAGGAAATCCCGCATCGTGCGAAATTATTTTGTTTTTGCTAAACAACACGTTGTAACTCGAAAAGCTTTGGTGTTGCGTGTATGTCTAAGCGTGTAGCCTCAAAAGAGAATGCACAGTAGAGTATTCTCTCGAAAGAATATGTAAGAATACCACGTTATAAGGAAATACAGTGTTGCAGAGTAAAGACAGATACATACGTATTGGAAACACTTTACGAGAAGGAATAATACATCGTACAAAATTAGCTTGTATTTCCTAAACAACACGCTGTAACTCGAAAAGATTTGGTGTGGCATGTACGTTGAAATGTGTAGCCTCAAAAGAGAACCCACAGGAGAATTTTCTTTCGTCAAAATTTGTCAGAAAACCACGTTTTAAGGAAATCCCGCATCGTGCGAAATTATCTTGTGTTTCCCTAACAACACGTTTTAACTCGAAAAGCTTTGGTGTTGCGTGTATGTCTAAACGTGTCAGCTCAAAGAGAAAGCACAGGAGAGTTCTCTCTCGAAAGAATATATAAGAATACCACGTTATAAGGAAATACAGTGTTGCAGAGTAAAGACAAATAAGTACGTATTGGAAACACTTTACGAGAAGAAATAACGCATCGTACAAAATTAGCTTGTATCTCCTAAACAAGGCGTTGTAACTCGAAAAGATCTGGTGTGGCGTGTAGCCTCAAAAGAGATCCCACAGGAGAATTTTCTTTCGTCAAAATTTGTCAGAAAACCACGTATTAAGGAAATCCCCCATCGTGCGAAATTATCTTGTTTTTCCTAAACAACACGTTGTGACTCAAATGGCTTTGGTTCTGCGTGTATGTCTAAGCGTGTAGCCTCAAAAGTGAACGCACATAGAGTTTTCTCTAGAAAGAATATGAAAGAATACTACGTTATAAGGAAATACAGTGTTGCAGAGTAAAGACAGATGCATACATATTGGAAACACTTTACGAGAAGAAATAATGCATCGTACAAAATTAGCTTGTATGTACTAAAAAGCACGTTGTAACTCGAAAAGATTTGGTGTGGCATGTACCTCTAAACGTGTAGCATCTAAAGAGAATACACTGGAGAATTTTCTTTGGTCAAAATTTTCAGAAAACCACATTTTAAGGTAATACCGCATCGTGCGAAATTATCTTGTTTTTCCTAAACAACAAGTTGTAACTCGAAAAGCTTTGGTGTAGCGTGTAAGTCTAAGCGTGTAGCCTCAAAAGAGAACGCACAGGAGAGTTTTCTCTCGAAAGAATATGTAAGAATACCAAGTTATAAGGAAATACAGTGTTGCAGAATAAAGACAATTACATATGTATTGGAAACACTTTACCAGACGAAATATTGCATCGTACAAAATTAGCTTGTTTCTCCTAAACAACACGTCGTAACTCGAAAAGATTTGGTGTGGCGTGTACGTCTAAAAGTGTAGCCTTATAAGAGAACCCACAGTAGAATTTTCTTTGGTCAAAATTTGTCAGAAAACCACGTTTTAAGGAAATCCCACATCGTGCGAAATTATCTTGTTTTTCCTAAACAACACGTTGTAACTCAAAAAGCTTTGGTATTGGGTGTATGTCTAAGAATGTAGCCTCAAAAGAGAACGCACAGGAGAGTTTTCTCTCGAAAGAATATGTAGGAATACTACGTTATATGGAAAAACAGTGTTACAGAGTAAAGACAATTATGTACGTATTTGAAACACTTTATGAGAAGAAATAATGCATGGGAAAAAATTAGCTTGTATCTCCTAAACAACACGTAGTAACTCGAAAGGATTTGGTGTGGTGTTTACATCTAAAGGTGTAGCCTCAAAAGAGAACCCACAGGAGAATTTTCTTTCGTCAAAATTTTTTCAGAAAACCACGTTTTAAGGAAATCCGGCATCGTGTGAAATTATCTGGTTTTTCCTAAACAACACGTTGTAACTCGAAAAGCTTTGGTTTTGCATGTATGTCGAAGCGTGTAGCCTCAAAAGAGAACGCACAAGAGAGTATTCTCTCGAAAGAATATGTAAGAATACCACGTTATAAGGACATACAGTGTTGCAGAGTAAAGACAGATACATACATATTGGAAACACTTTACGAGAAGGAATGATACATCGTAAAAATTAGCTTGTATTTCCTAAACAACACGTTGTAACGCGAAAAGATTTTGTGTGGCATGTACGTTGAAACGTGTAGCCTCAAAAGAGAACCTACAGGAGAATTTTCTTTCGTCAAAATATGTCAGAAAACCACATTTTAAGGAAATCCCGCATCGTGCGAAATTATCTTGTTTTTCCTAAACAACACGTTGTAACTCGAAAAGCTTTGGTGTAAACAACACGTTGTAACTCGAAAAGATTTGGTGTGGTGTTTACATCTAAACGTGTAGCATCAAAAGAGAACCCACAGGAGAATTTTCTTTGGTCAAAATTTTTTCAGAAAACCACGTTTTAAGGAAGTCCTGCATTGTGCGAAATTATCTTGTTTTTCCTAAACAACACGTTGTAACTCGAAAAGCTTTGGTGCTGCGTGTATGTCTTAGCGTGTAGCCCAAAAGAGAACGCACAGGAGAGTTTTTCCTCGAAAGAATATGTAAGAATATCACGTTATAAGGAAATACAGTGTTGCAGAGTAAAGACAATTAAGTACATATTGGACACACTTTACAAGAAGAAATAACGCATCGAACAAAATTTGCTTGTATCTCCTAAACAACAAGTTGTAACTCGAAAAGATTTGGTGTGGCGTGTACGTCTAAACCTGTAGCCTCAAAAGACAACGCACAGGAGAACTTTCTTTCGTCAAAATTTGTCAGAAAACCACGTTTTAAGGATATCCCGCATCGTGCAAAATTATCCTGTTTTTCCTAAACAACACGTTGTAACTCGAAAAGCTTTGGTGTTGCGTGTATGTCTAAGCGTGTAGCCTCTAAAGAGAACGCACCGGAGAGTTTTCTCTCGAAAGAACATGTAAGAATACAATGTTATTGGGAAATACAGTGTTGCAGAGTAAAGACAAATACGTAAATATTGGAAACACTTTACGAGAATAAATAATGCATCGTACAAAATTAGCTTGTATCTCCTAAACAACACGTGGTAATTCAAAAGGATATGGTGTGGCGTGCACGTCTAAACGTGTAGCCTCAAAAGAGAACCCACAGGAGAATTTTCTTTCGTCAAAATTTGTCAGAACACCAAGTTTTAAGGAAATCACGCATCGTGCGAAATTATCTTCTTTTTCATAAACAACATGTTGTAACTTGACAAGCTTTGGTGTTGCCTGTATGTCTAAGTGTGTAGCCTCAAAAGGGAACGCACAGGATAGTTTTCTCTCGAAAGAATGTGTAAGAATACCACGTTATAAGGAAATACAGTGTTGCCGAGTAAAGACAAATACGTACGTATTGGAAACACTTTACGAGAAGAAATAAAGCATCGTACAAAATTAGCTTGTATGTCCTAAACAACACGTGGTAACTCGAAAGGATTAGGTGTGACGTGCACGTCGAAACGTGAAGCCTCAAAAGAGAACCAAAAGAATAATTTTCTTTCGTCAAAATTTGTCAGAAAACCATGTTTTAAGGAAATCCGGCATCGTGCGAAAGTATCTTGTTTTTTATAAACAACACGTTGTAACTCAAAAAGCTTTGGTGTTGCCTGTATGTCTAAGTGTTTAGCCTCAAAAGGGAATGCACAGGATAGTTTTCTCTCGAAAGAATATGTAAGAATACCACGTTATAAGGAAATACAGTGTTGCAGAGTAAAGACAAATACGTACGTATTGGAAACACTTTACGAGAATTAACGCATTATAAAAAATTAGCTTGTATCTCCTAAACAACACAATGTAACTCGAAAAGATTTGGTGTGACGTGTACGTCTAAATATGTAGCCTCAAAAGTGAACCCACAGGAGAAATTTCTTTCGTCAAAATTTTTCAGAAAACCAGGTTTTTAGGAAATCCCGCATCATGCGAAATCATCTTCTTTTTCCTAAACAACACGTTGTAACTCGAAATGCTTTGGTGTTGCGTGTTTGTCTAATCGTGTAGCCTCAAAAGAGAATGCACAGGAGAGTTTTCCCTCGAAAAAATATGTAAGAATACCATGTTATAAGGAAATACAGTGTTGCAGAGTAAAGACAAATATGTACGTATTGGAAACACTTTACGAGAAGAAATAACGCATCATACAATATTTGCTTGTGTCTCCTAAACAACACGTTGTAACTGAAAAATATTTGGTGTGGCTCGTACGTCTACACGTGTAGCCTCAAAAGAGAACCTACAGGAGAACTTTCTTTCGTCAAAATTTGTCAGAAAACCACGTTTTAAGGAAATCCCGCTTCGTGCAAAATTATCTTGTTTTTCCTAAACAACACGTTGTACCTCGAAAAGCTTTGGTGTTGCGTGTATGTCTGAGCATGTAGCCTCTAAAGAGAATGCACAGGAGAGTTTTCTCTCGAAAGAACATGTAAGAATACAACGTTATAAGGAAATACAGTGTTGCAGAGTAAAGACAAATACATATGTATTGGAACCACTTTACGAAAAGAAATAACGCATCATACAAAATTAGCTTGTATCTCTTAAACAACATGTTGTAACTCGGAAGGATTTGGTGTGGCGTGCACGTCTAAACGTGTAGCCTCAAAACAGAAGCCACAGGAGAATTTTCTTTCGTCAAAATTTGTCAGAAAACCACGTTTTAAGGAAATCCCGCATCGTACAAAATTATATTGTTTTCCATAAACAACACGTTGTAACTCGAAAAGCTTTGGTGTTGCCTGTATGTCTAAGTGTGTAGCCTCAAAAGGGAACGCACAGGATAGTTTTCTCTCGAAGGAATATGTAAGAATACCACGTTATAAGGAAATATAATGCTGCAGTGTAAAGACAAATATGTACTTATTGGAAACACTTTATGAGAAGAATTAACGCATCGTAAAAAATTAGCTTATATCTCCTAAACAACACGTTGTAATTCGAAAAGATTTGGTGTGGCTCATACCTCTACACGTGTAGCCTCAAAAGAGAACCCACAGGAGAACTTTCTTTCGTCAAAATTTTTCAGAAAACCACGTTTTATGGAAATCTCGCATCGTGCTAAATTATCTTGTTTTTCCTAAACAACACATTGTAACTCGAAAAGCTTTGGCGTTGCATGTTTGTCTAAGGGTGTCCCCTCAAAAGAGAACGCACAGGAGAATTTTCCCTCGAAATAATATGTAAGAATACCATGTTATAAGGAAATACAGTGTAGCAGATTAAAGACAAATAAGTACTTATTGGAAACACTTTAAGAGAAGAAATAATGCTTCGTACAAAATTAGCTTGTATCTCCTAAACAACACGTGGTAACTTGAAAGGATTTGGTGTGGCGTGTACGTCTAAAAGTGTAGCCTCAAACGAGAACACACAGGAGAATTTTCTTTCATCAAAATTTGTCAGAAACCACGTTTTAAGGAAATCTCGCATCGTGCGAAATTATCTTGTTTTTCCTAAACAACACGTTGTAACTCGAAAAGCTTTGGTGTTGCGTGTATGTCTAAGCGTGTAGCCTCAAAAGAGAACGCACAGGAGAGTTTTCCCTCGAAAGAATATGTAAGAATACCACGTTATAAGGAAATAAAGTGTTGCAGAGTAAAGACAACTACGTACGTATTGGAAACACTTTAAGAGAAGAAATAACACATCGTACAATATTAGCTTGTATCTCCTAAACAACACGTTGTAACTCGAAAAGATTTGGTGTGGCTCGTACCTCTACACGTGTAGCCTCAAAAGAGAACCCACAGGATAACTTTCTTTCGTCAAAATTTTTCAGACAACCACGTTTTATGGAAATCTCGCAACGTGCAAAATTATCTTGTATTTCCTAAACGACACATTGTAACTCGAAAAGCTTTGGCGTTGCGTGTATGTCTAAGCGTGTAGCCTCTAAAGAGAACGCACAGGAGAGTTTTCTCTCGAAAGAATATGTAAGAATACAACGTTATAAGGAAATACACTGTTGTAGAGTTAAGACAAATAAGTACTTATTGGAAAACTTTACGAGCAGAAGTAACACATCTTACAAAATTAGCTTGTATCTCCGAAACAACACGTGGTAACTCGAAAAGATTTGGTGTGCCGTGTACGTCTAAACGTGTAGCCTCAAAAGAGAACCCACAGGAGAATTTTCTTTCGTCAAAATTTTTCAGAAAACCACGTTTTAAGGAAATCCTGCATCGTGCGAAATCATCATCTTTTTCCTAAACAACATGTTGTAACTCGAAAAGCTTTGGTGTTGCGTGTATGTGTAAGCATGAAGCCTCAAAAGAGAAGGCACAGGAGAGTTTTCTCTCGAAAGATTATATAAGAATACCACGTTATAAGGAAATACAATTTTGCAGAGTAAAGACAAATAAGTACATATTGGAATGACTTGACAAGAAGAAATAACGCATCGTAAAAAAGTAGCTTGTATCTCCTAAACAACACGTTGTAACTCGAAAAGATTTGGTGTGACGTGTACGTCTAAGCGTGTAGCCTCAAAAGGGAACCCACAAGAGACTTTTCTTTCATCAAAATTTGTCAGAAACCACGTTTTAAGGAAATCTCGCATCATGCGAAATTATCTTGTTTTTCCTAAATAACACGTTATAACTCAAAAAGCTTTGATGTTGCCTGTATGTCTAAGTGTGTAACCTCAAAAGAGAATGCACAGCATAGGTTTCTCTTGAAAGAATATGTAAGAATACCACATTATAAGGAAATACAATGTTGCAGAGTAAAGACAAATACGTACGTATTGGAAACACTTTACGAGAAGAATTAACGCATCTTAAAAAATTAGCTTGTATCTCCCAAACAACACGTTGTAACTCGAAAAGATTTGGTGTGGCATGTACGTCTAAACGTGTAGCCTCAAAAGAGAACCTACAGGAGAATTTTCTTTCTTCAAAATTTTTCAAAAAACCACGTTTTAAGGAAATCCCGCATCGTGTGAAATCATCTTCTTTTTCCTAAACAACATGTTGTAACTTGAAAAGCATTGGTGTTTCGTGTATGTGTAAGCGTGGAGCCTCAAAAGAAAAGGCACAGGAGAATTTTCTCTCGAAAGAATATGTAAGAATACCACGTTATACAGAAATACAATTTTGCAGAGTATAGACAAATAAGTACATATTGGAAACACTTACAAGAAGAAATAACGCATCGTACAAAATTAGCTTGTATCTCCTAAACAACACGTTGTAACTCGAAAAGATTTGGTGTGGCGTGTATGTCTAAAAGTGTAGCCTCAAAAGAGAACCCACAGGAGAATTTTATTTCATCAAAATTTGTCAGAAACCAGGTTTTAAGGAAATCTCGCATCGTGCGAAATTATCTTGTTTTTCCTAAACAACACGTTGTAACTCGAAAAGCTTTGGTGTTGCGTGTATGTCTAAGCGTGTAGCCTCAAAAGAGAACGCACAGGATAAAATTCTCCTGTGGTTTCTCTTTTGAGGGTACACGTTTAGACGTACACGCGACAACAAATCCTTTCGAGTTATAACGTGTTGTTTAGGAGATACAAGCTAATTTTGTACTATGTGTTATTTCATCTCGTAAAGTTTAAGTGTTTCCAATAAGTATGTATTTGTCTTTACTCTGCAACACTCTATTTCCTTAAAACGTGGTATTCCTACATATTCTTTCGGGAGAAAACTCTCCTGTGCATTCTCTTTTGAGGCTACACGATTAGAAATACACGCAACACCAAATCCTTTCGAGTTACAAAGTGTTGTTTAGGAAAAACAAGATATTTTCGCACGGTGCGGGATTTCCGTAAAAAGTGGTTTTTGACAAATTTTGACCAAAGAAAAGTCTCCTGTGGGTTCTCTTTTGAGGCTACACGTTTAGACGTACACACCACACCAAATCTTTTCCAGTTACAACGTGTTCTTTAGGAGATACAAGCTAATTTTGCATGATGCTTTATTTCTTCTCGTAAAGTGTTTCCAATAAGTACGTATTTGTCTATATTCTGCTTCACTGTATTTCCTTATAACGCGGTATTCTTACATATTCTTTCGAGAGAAAACTCTCCTGTGCGTTCCCCGTTGAGGCTACGCACTTAGACATACACGCAACACCAAAGCTTTTCAAGTTACAACGTGTTGTTTAGGAAAAACAAGATAATTACGCATGATGCGGGATTTCCTTAATAAGTGGTTTTCTGACAAATTTTGACCAAGGAAAATTCCTCTATGGGTTCTCTTTTGAGGCTACACGTTTAGACGTACAGGCCACACCAAATCTTTTTAAGTTACACCGTGTTGTTTAGGAGATACAAGCTAATTTTGTACGATGCGTTATTTCTTCTCCTAAAGTGTTTCCAATAAGTAAGTATATGTCTTTATTCTGCAACACTGTATTTCCTTATAATGTGGTATTCTTACATATTCTTTCAAGAAAAAACTCTCCTGTGCGTTCACATTTGAGGCTACACGCTTAGACATATACGCAACACCAAAGCTTTTCGAGTTACACCGTGTTGTTTAGGAAGAACAAGATAATTTTGCAAGATGCGGGATTTCCTAAAAACTTGGTTTTCTGACAAATTTTGACGAAAGAAAATTCTCCTGTGGGTTCTCTTTTGAGGCTACACATTTAGATGTACACGCCACACCAAATCTTTTTGAGTTTCAACGTGTTATTTAGGAGATACAAGCTAATTTTTTAAGATGCGTTATTTCTTCTCGTAAAGTGTGTCCAATACGTACGTATTTGTCTCTACTCTGCAACACTGTATTTCCTTATAACGTGGTATTCTTACATATTCTTTCGAGAGAAAACTTTCTTGTGTGTTCTCTTTTGAGGCTACACGCTTAGACATACACGCAGCACCAAAGCTTTTCGAGTTACAACGTGTTGTTTAGGAAAAACAAGATAATTTCCACGATGCGGGATTTCCATAAAACGTGGTTTTCTGACAAATTTTGACGAAAGAAAATTCTCCTGTGAGTTCTCTTTTGAGGCTGTATGTTTAGACGTACACGCCACACCAAATCTTTTCGAGTTATATCGTGTTGTTTAGGAGATACAAGCTAATTTTGTACGATGCGTTATTTCTTCTCGTAAAGTGTTTCCAATACATACGTAATTGTCTTTACTCTGCAACACTGTATTTCCTTATAACGTGGTATTCTTATATATTCTTTCGAGAGAAAACTCTCCTGTGCGTTCTCTTTTGAGGCCACACGTTTAGACATACACGCAACACCAAAGCTTTTCGAGTTACAATGTGTTGTGTCGGAAAAACAAGATAATTTCGCACAATGCGGGATTTACTTAAAACAGGTTGTAATTCGAAAAGCTTTGGTGTTGCGTGTATGTCTAAGCATGTAGCCTCTAAAGAGAACGCACAGGAGAGTTTTTCTCTCGAAAGAATATGCAAGATTACGACGTTATAAGGAAATACAGTGTTGCAGAGTAAAGGCAAATACATACGTATTGGAAACATTTAACCTTTACGAGAAGAAATAACGCATCTTAAAAAATTAGCTTGTATCTCCTAACCAACACGTTGTAACTCGAAAGGATTTGGTGTGGCGTGTAAGTCTAAATGTGTAGCCTCAAAAGAGAACCCACAGGAGAATTTTCTTTCTTCAAAATTTGTCAGAAAACCACGTTTTATGGAAATCCCGCATCGTGCGAAATTATCTTGTTTTTTCGAAACAACACGTTGTAACTCAAAAAGCTTTGTTGTTGCGTGTATGTCTAAGCGTGTAGCCTCAAAAGAGAATGCAAAGGAGAGTTTTTTCTCGAAAGAATATGTAAGAATACCACGTTATTATGAAACACAGTGTTGTAGAGTAAAGACAAATATGTATTGGAAAAACTTTAGGAGAAGAAATAACGCATCGTAAAAAATTAGCTTGTATCTCCTAAACAACACGTTGTAACTTAAAAAGATTTGGTGTGTAGCCTGTACATCTAAACGTGTAGCCTCAAAAGAGAACCCACAGGAGAATTTTCTTTCGTCAAAATTTTCCAGAAAACCACGTTTTAAGGAAATCCCGCATCGTGCGCAATTATCTTGTTTTTCCTAAACAACACGCTTTAACTCGAAAAGCTTTGGTGTTTGGTGTATTTCTAAGCGTGTAGCCCCAAAAGAGAACGCACAGGAGAGTTTTCTCTCGAAAGAATATGTAAGAATACCACGTTATAAGGAAATACAGTGTGGCAGAGTAAAGACAAATACGTACGTATTGGAAGCACTTTATGAGAGAAATAACGCATCTTGCAAAATTAGCTTGTATGTCCTAAACAACACGTTGTAACTCAAAAAGATTTAGTGTGGCGTGTTCGTCTAAAAGTGTAGCCTCAAAAGAGAACCCACAGGAGAGTTTTCTTTCGTCAAAATTTGTCAGAAAACCACGTTTTAAGGAAATCCCGCATCTTGCGAAATTATCTTGTTTTTCCTAAACAACACGTTGTAACTAGAAAAGCTTTGGTGTTGCGTGTATGTCTAAGCATGCAGCCTCAAAAGAGAATGCACAGGAGAGTTTTCTCTCGAAAGAATATGTAAGAATGCCACGTTATAAGGAAATATATTACTGCAGAGTAAAGACATACATGTACTTAATGGAAACACATTATGAGAAGAAATAACGCATGGTACAAAATTAGCTTGTATCTCCGAAACAACACGTGGTAACTCAAAAAGATTTGGTGTGGCATGTACGTCTGAGAGTGTAGCCTCAGAAGAGAACCCACAGGAGAATTTTCTAACCTCAAAATTTGTCAGAAAACCACGTTTTAAGGAAATCCCGCATCGTGCGTAATTATCTTGTTTTTCCTAATCAACACGTTGTAACTCGAAAAGCTTTGGTGTTGCATGTATGTCTAAGCGTGTAGCCTCCAAAGAGAACGCACAGGAGAGTTTTCTCTCGAAAGAATATGTAAGAATACCACGTTATAAAGAAATAGAGCGTTGCAGAGTAAAGGCAAATACATACGTATTGGAAATACTTAAACTTTACGAGAAGAAATAACGCATCTAAAAAAATTAGCTTGTATCTCCTAAACAACAGGTTGTATCTCAAAAAGATTTGGTGTGGCGTGTACATCTAAACGTGTAGCCTCAAAAGAGAACCCACAGGAGAATTTTCTTTCGTCAAAATTTGTCAGAAAACCACGTTTTATGGAAATCCCGCATCGTGCGAAATTATCTTTTTTTTTCGGAAACAACACGTTGTAACTCGAAAAGCTTTGTTGTTGCATGTATGTCTAAGCGTGTAGCCTCAAAAGAGAATGCAAAGGAGAGTTTTGTCTCGAAATAATATGTAAGAATACCACGTTATTAGGAAACACAGTGTTGTAGAGTAAAGACAAATACGTATTGGAAAAACTTTACGAGAAGAAATAACGCATAGTACAAAATTAGCTTGTATCTCCTAAACAACAAGTTGTAACTCGAAAAGATTTGGTGTGGCATGTACGTCTAAACGTGTAGCCTCAAAAGAGAACCCACAGGAGAATTTTCTTTCATCAAAACTTTTCAGAAAACCACGTTTTAAGGAAATCCCGCATCGTGCGAAATTATCTTGTTTTTCCTAAACAACACGTTGTAACTCGAAAAGCTTTGGTATTGCGTGTATGTCTAAGCATGTAGCCTCAAAAGAGAACGCACAGGAGAGTTTTTTCTCGATAGAATTTGTAAGGATACCACGTTATAAGGAAATACAGTGTTGCAGAGTAAAGACAAATACGTATGTATTGGAAACCCATAAACTTTACGAGATGAAATAAAGCATCGTACAAAATTAGCTTGTATCTCCTAAACAACACGTTGTAACTCGAAAAGATTTGGTGTGGCGTGTACGTCTAAACGTGTAGCCTCAAAAGAGAACCCACAGGAGAATTTTCTTTCATCAAAATTTTTCAGAAAACCACGTTTTAAGGAAATCCCGCATCGTGAAAAATTATCTTGTTCTTCCTAAACAACACGTTTTAACTCGAAAAGCTTTGTTGTAGGGTGTATGTCTAAGCGTGCAGCCTCAAAAGAGAATGCACAGGAGAGTTTTCTCTCGAAAGAATATGTAAGAATACCACGTTATAAGGAAACATATTGCTGCAGAGTAAAGACGTATACGTACTTATTGGAAACACATTATGAGAAGAAATAGCACATGGTACAAAATTAGCTTGTATCTCCAAAACAACACGTGGTAACTCAAAAAGATTTGGTGTGGCGTGTACGTCTGAACATGTAGCCTCAAAAGAGAACCCACAGGAGAATTTTCTTACGTCAAAATTTGTCAGAAAACCACGTTTTAAGGAAATCCCGTATCGGGCGAAATTATCTTGTTTTTCCTAATCAACACGTTGTAACTCGAAAAGCTTTGGTGTTGCGTGTATGTCTAAGCGTGTAGCTTCCAAAGAGAACGCACAGGATAGTTTTCTCTCGAAAGAATATGTAAGAATACCACGTGATAAGGAAATACAGTGTTGCAGAGTAAAGACAAATACGTACTTATTGGAAACACTTTACAAGAAGAAATAACGCATCATGCAAACTTAGCTTGTATCTCCTAAACACCACGCTGTAACTCGAAAAGATTTGGTGTGGCGTGTACGTCTAAACGTGTAGCCTCAAAAGACAACCCACAGGAGAGTTTTCTTTTGTCAAAATTTGTCAAAAACCACGTTTTAAGGAAATCCCGCATCGTGCGAAATTATCTTGTTTTTCCTAAACAACATGTTGTAACTCGAAAAGCATTGGTGTTGCGTGTATGTCTAAGCGTGTAGCCTCAAAAGAGAACGCACAGGAGAGTTTTCTCCCGAAAGAATATGTAGGAATACCACGTTATAAGGAAATACAGTGTTGCAGAGTAAAGACAAATACATACTTATTGAAAACACTTAAACTTAACGAGTAGAAATAACACATAGTACAAAATTAGCTTGTATCTCCTAAACAACACGTTATAACTCGAAAGGATTTGGTGTGGCTTGTACGTCTAAATGTGTACGCTCAAAAGAGAACCCACAAGAGAATTTTCTTTCGTCAAATTTGTCAGAAAACCATGTTTTAAGGATATCCCGCATCGTGCGAAATTATCTTGTTTTTCCTAAACAACACGTTGTAACTCGAAAAGCTTTGGTGTTGCGTGTATGTCTATGCGTGTAGCCACTTAAGAGAACGCACAGGAGATTTTTCTCTCCAAAGAACATGTAAGAATACCACGTTATAAGGAAATACAGTGTTTCAGAGTAAAGGCAAATACTTACTTATTGGAAACACTTTACGAGAAGAAATAACGCATCGTAAAAAATTAGCTTGTATCTCCTAAACAACACGTGGTAACTCGAAAGGATTTGGTGTGGCATGCACTTCTAAACGTGAAGCCTCAAAAGAGAACCCACAGGAGAATTTTCTTTCGTCAAAATTTGTCAGAAAACCACGTTTTAAGGAAATCCCGCATCGTGTGAAATTATCTTCTTTTTCATAAACAACACGTTGTAACTCGAAAAGCTTTGTGTTGTGTGTATGTCTAAGAGTGTAGCCCAAAAGAGAACGCACAGGAGACATTTCCCTCAAAAGAATATATAAGAATACCATGTTATAAGGAAATACAGTGTTGCAGAGTAAAGACAAATAAGTACGTATTGGGAAACTTTACGAGCAGAAGTAACACATCTTACAAAATTAGCTTGTATCTCCAAAACAACATGTTGTAACTCGAAAAGATTTGGTGTTCCATGTACGTCTAAATGTGTAGCCTCAAAAGAGAACCCACAGGAGAATTTTCTTTCTTCAAAATTTTTCAGAAAACTACGTTTTAAGGAAATCCCGCATCGTGCGAAATCATCTTCTTTTTCCTAAGCAACATGTTGTAACTCGAAAAGCTTTGGTGTTGCGTGTATGTGTAAGCGTGGAGCCTCAATAGAGAAGGCACAGGAGAGTTCTCTCTTGAAAGAATATGTAAGAATACCACGTTATAAGGAAATACAATTTTGCAGAGTAAAGACAAATAAGTACATATTGGAAACACTTTACAAGAAGAAATAACGCATCGTAAAAAATTAGCTTGTATCTCCTAAACAATACGTTGTAACTCGAAAAGATTTGGTGTGACGTGTACGTCTAAGCGTGTAGCCTCAAAAGGGAACCCACAAGAGAATTTTCTTTCATCAAAATTTGTCAGTAACCACGTTTTAAGGATATATCGCATCGTGCGAAATTATCTTGTTTTTCCTAAATAACACGTTATAACTCAAAAATCTTTGGTGTTGCGTGTATGTCAAAGTGTGTAACCTCAAAAGAGAACGCACAGGATAGTTTTCTCCAGAAAGAATATGTAAGAATACCACGTTATAAGGAAATACAATGTTGCAGAGTAAAGACAAATACGTACGTATTGGAAACACTTCACGAGAAGAATTAACGCATCGTAAAAAATTAGCTTGAATCTCCTAAACAACACGTTGTAACTCGAAAAGATTTGGTGTGGCATGTACGTCTTAACGTGTAGCCTCAAAAGAGAACCTACAGGAGAATTTCATTTCTTCAAAAATTTTCAGAAAATCACGTTTTAAGGAAATCCCGCATCGTGCGAAATCATCTTCTTTTTCCTAAACAACATGTTGTAACTCGAAAAGCTTTGGTGTTGCGTGTATGTGTAAGCGTGGAGCCTCAAAAGAGAAGGCAAAGGAGAGTTTTCTCTCGAAAGAGTATGTAAGAATACCACGTTATAAGGAAATACAATTTTGCAGAGTAAAGACAAATAAATACATATTGGAAACACTTTAAGAGAAGAAATAACGCATCGTTCAAAATTACCTTGTATCTCCTAAACAAAACGTTGTAACTTGAAAAGATTTGGTGTGACGTGTACGTCTAAAAGTGTAGCCTCAAAAGAGAACCCACAGGAGAATTTTATTTCATCAAAATTTGTCAGAAACCACGTTTTAAGGAAATCTCGCATCGTGCGAAATTATCTTGTTTTTCCTAAACAACACGTTTTAACTCGAAAACCTTTGGTGTTGCGTGTATGTCTAAGCGTGTAGCCTCAAAAGAGAACTCACAGGAGAGTTTTCTCTCGAAAGAATATGTAAAAATACCACGTTATAAGGAAATACAGTGTTGCAGAGTAAAGACAAATAGTATTGGAAACACTTTAAGAGAAGAAATAATGCATCGTACAAAATTAGCTTGTATCTCCTAAACAACACGTTGTTACTCGAAAAGATTTGGTGTGGCTCGTACCTCTACATGTGTAGCCTCAAAAGAAAATCCACAGGAGAACTTTCTTTCGTCAACATTTTTCAGACAACCACGTTTTATGGAAATCTCACATCGTGCGAAATTATCTTGTTTTTCCTAAACAGCACATTGTAACTCGAAAAGCTTTGGCGTTGCGTGTATGTCTAAGTGTGTAGCCTCTAAAGAGAACGCACAGTAGAGTTTTCTCTCCAAAGAATATGTAAGAATACCACGTTATAAGGAAATAAAGTGTTGCAGAGTAAAGACAAATACGTACATATTGGAAACACTTTACGAGAAGAAATAACGCATCATACAAAATTAGCTTGTATCTCCTAAACAACACGTGGTAACTTGAAAGGAATTGGTGTGGCGTGTACGTCTAAACATGTAGCCTCAAAAGAAAACCCACTGAAGAATTTTCTTTCGTCAAATTTTTCAGAAAACTACGTTTTAAGGAAATCCTGCATCGTGCGAAATTATCTTGTTTTTCATAAACAACACGTTGTAACTCGAAAAGGTTTGGTGTTGCCTCTTTGTCTAAGTGTGTAGCCGCAAAAGTGAAAGCACGGGATAGTTTTCTCTCGAAAGAATATGTAAGAATACCACGTTATAAGGAAATACAGTGTTGCAGAGTAAAGACAAATATGTAAGTCTTGGAAACACTTTATGAGAATAATTAACACATCCTACAAAATTAGCTTGAATCTCTGAAACAACACGTTGTAACTCGAAAAGATTTGGTGTGGCATGTTCGTCTAAACGTGTAGCCTCAAAAGAGAACCCACAGGAGAATTTTCTTTCGTCAAAATTTTTCAGAAAACCACACTTCAAGGAAATCCCGCATCGTGCGAAATCATCTTCTTTTTCCTAAACAACATGTTGTAACTCGAAAGCTTTGGTGTTGCGTGTATGTGTAAGCGTGTAGCCTCAAAAGAGAAGGCACAGGAGAGTTTTCTCTTGAAAGATTATGTAAGAATACCACGTTATAAGGAAATACAATTTTGCAGAGTAAAGACAAATAAGTACATATTGGAAACCCTTTACGAGAAGAAATAACACATCGTACAAAATTAGCTTGTATCTCCTAAACAACATGTTGTAACTCGAAAAGATTTGGTGTGAAATGTACGTCTAAAGGTGTAGCCTCAACAGAGAACCCACAAGAGAATTTTCTTTCATCAAAATTTGTCAGAAACCAGGTTTTAAGGAAATCTCGCATCGTGAGAAATTATCTTGTTTTTCCTAAACAACACATTGTAACTCGAAAAGCTTTGGTGTTGCGTGTGTGTCTAAGCGTATAACCTCAAAAGAGAACGCACAGGATAGTTTTATTTCGAAAGAATATGTAAGAATACCACGTTATAAGGAGATACAATGTTGCAGAGTAAAGACAAATACGTACTGGAAACACTTTACGAGACGAATTAACGCATCGAAAAAATTAGCTTGTATCTCCTAAACAACACATTGTAACTCGAAAAGATTTGGTATGGCATGTACGTCTAAACGTGTAGCCTCGAAAGAGAACCCACAGGAGAATTTTCTTTCTTCAAAATTTTTCAGAAAACCACGTTTTAAGGAAATCCCGCATCATGCGAAATCATCTTCTTTTTCCTAAATAACAGGTTGTAACTCGAAAAGCTTTGGTGTTGCGTGTATGTGTAAGTGAGGAGCCTCAAAAGAGAAGGCACAGGAAAGTTTTCTCTCGAAAGAATATGCAAGAATACCACGTTATAAGGAAATACAATTTTGCAGAGTAAAGACAAATAAGTACTTATTGGAAACACTTTAGGAGAAGAAATAACGCATCGTACAAAATTAGCTTGTATCTCCTAAACAACACGTTGTAACTTGAAAGGATTTGGTGTGACGTGTATGTCTCAACGTGTAGCCTCAAAAGAGAACCCATGAAGATCCAGAAATGAAACCACACACCTATGGCCACTTGATCCTCGACAAAGAGGCTGAAAACATCCAATGGAAAAAAGATAGCCTTTTCAACAAATGGTGCTGGTTCAACTGGAGGTCAGCATGCAGAAGAATGCGACTTGATCCATCCTTGTCTCCTTGTACTAAGCTCAAATCCAAATGGATCAAGGACCTCCACATAAAGCCAGACACTCTGAAGCTAATAGAAAAGAAACTGGGGAAGACCCTTGAGGACATCGGTACAGGGAGAAAGTTTCTGAACAGAACACCAATAGCGTATGCTCTAAGAGCAAGAATTGACAAATGGGACCTCATAAAGATACAAAGTTTCTGTAAGACAAAGGACACCATCAAGAGGACAAATCGGCAACCAACAAATTGGGAAAAGATCTTCACCAATCCTACATCAGATAGAGGGCTAATATCCAATATATATAAAGAACTCAAGAAGTTAGACTCCAGAAAACCAAACAATCCTATTAAAAAATGGGGTACAGAGTTAAACAAAGAATTCACACCTGAAGAACTTCGGATGGCGGAGAAGCATCTTAAAAAATGCTCAACTTCATTAGTCATTAGGGAAACGCAAATCAAAACAACCCTGAGATTTCATCTTACACCAGTCAGAATGGCTAAGATTAAAAATTCAGGAGACAGCAGGTGTTGGAGAGGGTGTGGAGAAAGAGGAACACTCCTCCACTGCTGGTGGGGCTGCAAATTGGTACAACCACTCTGGAAATCAGTCTGGCGGTTCCTCCGAAAACTGGGCACCTCACTTCCAGAAGATCCTGCTATACCACTCCTGGGCATATACCCAGAGGATTCCCCACCATATAATAAGGATACATGCTCTACTATGTTCATAGCAGCCCTATTTATAATTGCCAGATGCTGGAAAGAACCCAGGTATGCCTCAACAGAAGAGTGGATACAAAAAATGTGGTATATCTACACAATGGAGTACTATTCAGCCATTAGAAACAATGAATTCATGAAATTCTTAGGCAAATGGATGGAGCTAGAGAACATCATACTAAGTGAGGTAACCCAGACTCAAAAGGTGAATCATGGTATGCACTCACTAATATGTGGTTATTAACCTAGAAAACTGGAATACCCGAAACATAATCCACACATCAAATGAGGTACAAGGAGAAAGGAGGACTGGCCCCTGGTTCTGGAGAGACTCAGTGAAACAGTATTCGGCAAAACCAGAACAGGGAAATGGGAAGGGGTGGGTGGGAGGACAAGGAAAGAGAAGGGGACTTAAGGGACTTTCGGGGAGTGGGGGGCTAGAAAAGGGGAAATCATTTGAAATGTAAATAAATTATATCGAATAAAAAAAAAAAGAAAAAAAAAAGAGAACCCACAGGAGAACTTTCTTTCGTCAAATTTTTTCAGAAAACCACGTTTTATGGAAATCTCGCATCGTGCGAAATTATCTTGTTTTTCCTAAACAACACGTTGTAACTCGAAAAGCTTTGGTGTTGCGTGTATGTCTAAGCGTGTAGCCCAAAAGAGAATGCACAGGAGAGTTTTCCCTCGAAAGAATATGTAAGAATACCACGTTATAAGGAAATACAGTGTTGCAGAGTAAAGACAAATACATATGTATTGGAAACACTTTACGAGAAGAAATAACGCATCGTACAAAATTAACTTGCATCTCCTAAACAACAAGTTGTAACTCAAAAAGATTTGGTGTGGCATGTACATCTAAACCTGTAGCCTCAAAAGACAATGCACAGGAGAACTTTCTTTCGTCAAAATTTGTCAGAAAACCACGTTTTAAGGATATCTGCATCGTGCAAAATTATCTTGTTTTTCCTAAACAACACGTTGTAACTCGAAAAGCTTTGGTGTTGTGTGTATGTGTGAGCATGTCGCCTCTAAAGAGAATGCACAGGAAAGTTTTCTCTCGCAAGAACATGTAAGAATTCAACATTATAAGGAAATACAATGTTGCAGAGTAAAGACAAATACGTAAGTTTGGAAACACTTTACGAGAAGAAATAAAGCATCGTACAAAATTAGCTTGTATCTCCTAAACAACACGTGGTAACTCGATAGGATTCGGTGTGGCGTGTACCTCTAAACGTGTAGCATCAAAAGAGTACCCACAGGAGAATTTTCTTTCGTCAAAATTTGTCAGAACACCACGTTTTAAGGAAATCCCGCATCGTGGAAATTATCTTGTTTTTCATAAACAACAAGTTGTAACTCGAAAAGCGTTGATGTTGCCTGTATGTCTAAGTGTGTAGCCTCAAAAGGGAACGCACAGGATAGTTTTCTATCAAAAGAATATGTAATAATACCACGTTATAAGGATATACAATGTTGCAGAGTAAAGACAAATACGTATGTGTTGGAAACACTTTACGAGAAGAATAAACACATCGTAAAAAATTAGCTTGTATCTCCTAAACAACACGTTGTAACTCGACAAGATTTGGTGTGACATGTACGTCTAAATGTGTAGCCTCAAAAGAGAACCCACAGGAGAATTTTCTTTTGTCAAAATTTTTCAGAAAACGACGTTTTAAGGAAATCCCGCATCATGCGAAATCATCTTCTTTTTCCTAAACAACATGTTGTAACTTGAAAAGCTTTGGTGTTGCGTGTATGTGTAAGTGTGGAGCCGCAAAAGAGAAAGCACAGGAGAGTTTTCTCTCGAAAGAATATGCAAGAATACCACGTTATAAGGAAATACAATTTTGCAGAGTAAAGACAAATAAGTACTTATTGGAAACACTTTATGAGAAGAAATAACGCATCATACAAAATTAGCTTGTATCTCCTAAACAACACGTTGTAACTTGAAAAGATTTGGTGTGACGTGTATGTCTCAACGTGTAGCCTCAAAAGAGAACCCACAGGAGAACTTTCTTTCGTCAAATTTTTTCAGAAAACTACGTTTTATGGAAATCTCGCATCGTGCGAAATTATCTTGTTTTTCCTAAACAACACGTTGTAACTCGAAAAGCTTTGGCGTTGCGTGTATGTCTAAGCGTGTAGCCCAAAAGAGAATGCACAGGAGAGTTTTCCCTCGAAAGAATATGTAAGAATACCACGTTATAAGGAAATACAGTGTTGCAGAGTAAAGACAATTAAGTACTTATTGGAAACACTTTATGAGAAGAAATAACGCATCGTACAAAATTAACTTGTATCTCCTAAACAACACGTTGTAACTCGAAAAGCTTTGGTGTTGCGTGTATGTCTAAGCGTGTAGCATCAAAAGAGAACTCACAGGAGAGTTTTCTCTTGAAAGAATATGTAAGAATACCACGTTATAAGGAAATACAGTGTTGTAGATTAAAGACAAATACTTATGTATTGGAAACACTTTACAAGAAGAAATAACGCATCATAAAAAATTTGCTTGTATCTCCTAAACAACAGGTTGTAACTCAAAAAGATTTGGTGTGGCATGTATGTCTAAACCTGTAGCCTCAAAAGACAATGCACAGGAGAACTTTCTTTCGTCAAAATTTGTCAGAAAACCACGTTTTAAGGATATCTGCATCGTGCAAAATTATCTTGTTTTTCCTAAACAACACGTTGTAACTCGAAAAGCTTTGGTGTTGCGTGTATGTGTGAGCATGTAGCCTCTAAAGAGAATGCACAGGAAAGTTTTCTCTCGCAAGAACATGTAAGAATTCAACATTATAAGGAAATACAGTGTTGCAGAGTAAAGACAAATACGTAAGTTTGGAAACACTTTACGAGAAGAAATAAAGCATCGTACAAAATTAGCTTGTATCTCCTAAACAACACGTAGTAACTCGATAGGATTTGGTGTGGCGTGTACCTCTAAACGTGTAGCGTCAAAAGAGTACCCACAGGAGAATTTTCTTTCGTCAAAATTTGTCAGAACACCACGTTTTAAGGAAATCCCGCATCGTGCGAAATTATCTTGTTTTTCATAAACAACACGTTGTAACTCGAAAAGCTTTGATGTTGCCTGTATGTCTAAGTGTGTAGCCTCAAAAGGGAACGTACAGGATAGTTTTCTATCGAAAGAATATGTAAGAATACCACGTTATAAGGATATACAATGTTGCAGAGTAAAGACAAATACGTATGTGTTGGAAACACTTTACGAGAAGAATAAACACATCGTAAAAAATTAGCTTGTATCTCCTAAACAACACGTTGTAACTCAGCAAGATTTGGTGTGGCATGTACGTCTAAACGTGTAGCCTCAAAAGAGAACCCACAGGAGAATTTTCTTTTGTCAAAATTTTTCAGAAAACCACGTTTTAAGGAAATACCGCATCATGCGAAATCATCTTCTTTTTCCTAAACAACATGTTGTAACTCGAAAAGCTTTGGTGTTGCGTGTATGTGTAAGTGTGGAGCCTCAAAAGAGAAGGGACAGGAGAGTTTTCTCTCGAAAGAATATGCAAGAATACCACGTTATAAGGAAATACAATTTTGCAGAGTAAAGACAAATAAGTACTTATTGGAAACACTTTATGAGAAAAAATAACGCATCGTAAAAAATTAGCTTGTATCTCCTAAACAACACGTTGTAACTCGAAAAGATTTGGTGTGACGTGTACGTCTAAACATGTAGCCTCAAAAGAGAATCCACAGGAGAACTTTCTTTCCTCAAAATTTTTCAGAAAACCACGTTTTATGGAAATCTCGCATCGTGCGAAATTATCTTGTTTTTCCTAAACAACATGTTGTAACTAGAAAAGCTTTGGCGTTGCGTGTATGTCTAAGCGTGTAGCCCAAAAGAGAACGCACAGGAGAGTTTTCCCTCGAAAGAATATGTAAGAACACCACGTTATAAGGAAATACAGTGTTGCAGAGTAAAGACAATTAATTACGTATTCGACACACTTTACAAGAAGAAATAACGCATCGAAAATAATTGCTTGTATCTCCTAAACAACAAGTTGTAACTCGAAAAGATTTGGTGTGGCGTGTACGTCTAAACCTGTAGCCTCAAAAGACAATGCACAGGAGAACTTTCTTTAGTCAAAATTTGTCAGAAAACCACGTTTTAATGATATCCCGCATCGTGCAAAATTATCTTGTTTTTCCTAAACAACACGTTGTAACTCGAAAAGCTTTGGTGTTGCGTGTATATCTAAGCGTGTAGCTTCTAAAGAGAATGCACAGGAGAGTTTTCTCTCGAAAGAACATGTAAGAATACAATGTTATAAGGAAATACAGTGTTGCAGAGTAAAGACAAATATGTACATATTGGAAACTCTTTACAAGAAGAAATAACGCATCTTAGAAAATTAGCTTTTATCTCCTAAACAACACATGGTAATTCAAAAGGATTTGGTGTGGCGTGCACGTCTAAACGTGTAGCCTCATAAGAGAACCCACAGGAGAATTTTCTTTAGTCAAAATTTGTCAGAACACCAAGTTTTAAGGAAATCCCGCATCGTGCGAAATTATCATGTTTTTCATAAACAACACGTTGTAACTTGAAAAGCTTTGGTGTTGCCTATATGTCTAAGTGTGTAGCCTCAATAGGGAAGGCACAGGATAGTTTTCTCTCGAAAGAATGTGTAAGAATAGCACATTATAAGGAAATACAGTGTTGCAGAGTAAAGACAAATAGGTACGTATTGGAAACAGTTTAGGAGAAGAAATAAAGCATCTTACAAAATTAGCTTGTATCTCCTAAACAACACGTGGCAACTCGAAAGGATTAGGTGTGGCGTGCACGTCTAAACGTGAAGCTTCAAAAGAGAACCAACAGAATAATTTTTGTTCATCAAAATTTGTCAGAAGACCATGTTTTAAGGAAATCAGGCATCGTGCGAAATTATCTTGTTTTTTATAAACAACACATTGTAACTCAAAAAGCTTTGGTGTTGCCTGTATGTCTAAGTGTTTAGCCTCAAAAGGGAATGCACAGAATAGTTTTCTCTCGAAAGAATATGTAAGAATACCACGTTATAAGGAAATACAGTGTTGCAGAGTAAAGACAAATACGTACGTATTGGAAACACTTTACGAGAATTAACGCATTATAAAAAAATTAGCTTGTATGCCCTAAACAACACGTTGTAACTCAAAAAGATTTGGTGTGACGTGTACGTCTAAATATGTAGCCTCAAAAGAGAACCCACAGGAGAATTTTCTTTCGTCAAAATTTTTCAGAAAACCAGGTTTTTAGGAAATCCCGCATCGTGCGAAATCATCTTCTTTTTCCTAAACAACATGTTGTAACTCGAAAAGCTTTGGTGTTGCGTGTTTGTCTAATCGTGTAGCCTCAAAAGAGAATGCACAGGAGAATTATCCCTTGAAAGAATATGTAAGAATACCATGTTATAAGGAAATACAGTGTTGCAGAGTATAGACAAATATGTATGTATTGGAAACACTTTATGAGAAGAAATAGCGCATCGTACAATATTTGCTTGTATCTCATAAAGAACACGTTGTATCTCAAAATTATTTGGTGTGGCTCGTACGGCTACACGTGTAGCCTCAAAAGAGAACCCACAGGAGAACTTTCTTTAGTCAAAATTTGTCAGAAAACCATGTTTTAAGGAAATCCCGCATCGTGCAAAATTATCTTGTTTTTCCTAAACAACACGTTGTAACTCGAAAAGCTTTGGTGTTGCGTGTATGTCTGAGCATGTAGCCTCTAAAGAGAATGCACAGGAGAGTTTTCTCTCGAAAGAACATGTAAGAATACAACGTTATAAGGAAATACACTGTTGCAGAGTAAAGACAAATACATACGTATTGGAACCACTTTACGAAAAGAAATAACGCATCATACAAAATTAGCTTGTATCTCTTAAACAACACGTGGTTACTCGAAAGGATTTGGTGTGGCGTGCACGTCTAAACGTGTAGCCTCAAAAGAGAAGCCACAGGAGAATTTTCTTTCATCAAAATTTGTCAGAAAACCACGTTTTAAGGAAATCCCGCATCGTGCAAAATTATCTTGTTTTCCATAAACAACACGTTGTAACTCGAAAAGCTTTGGTGTTGCCTGTATGTCTAAGTGTGTAGCCTCAAAAGGGAACGCACAGGATAGTTTTCCCTCGAAGGAATATGTAAGAATACCACGTTATAAGGAAATATAATGTTGCAGTGTAAAGACAAATATGTACTTATTGGAAACACTTTACGAGAAGAATTAACACATCGTAAAAAATTAGCTTATATCTCCTAAACAACACGTTGTAATTCGAAAAGATTTGGTGTGGCTCGTACCTCTACACGAGTAGCCACAAAAGAGAACCCACAGGAGAACTTTCTTTCGTCAAAATTTTTCAGAAAACCACATTTTATGTAAATCTCGCATCGTGCTAAATTATCTTGTTTTTCCTAAACAACACATTGTAACTCGAAAAGCTTTGGTGTTGCGTGTTTGTCTAAGCGTGTCCCCTCCAAAGAGAACGCACAGGAGAGTTTTCCCTCGAAATAATATGTAAGAATACTATGTTATAAGGAAATACAGTGTCGCAGATTAAAGACAAATAAGTACGTATTGGAAACACTTTACGAGAAGAAATAATGCATCGTACAAAATTAGCTTGTATCTCCTAAACAACACGTGGTAACTCGAAAGGATTTGGTGTGGCGTGTACGTCTAAACGTGTAGCCTCAAAAGAGAACCCACAGGAGAATTTTCTTTATTCAAAATTTTTCAGAAAACCACGTTTTAAGGAAATCCCGCATCGTGCGAAATCATCTTCTTTTTCCTAAACAACATGTTGTAACTCGAAAAGCTATGGTGTTGCGTGTATGTGTAAGCGTGGAGCCTCAAAAGAGAAGGCACTGGAGAGTATTCTCTCGAAAGAATATGTAAGAATACCACATTATAAGGAAAAACAATTTTGCAGAGTAAAGACCAATAAGTACATATTGGAAACACTTTACGAGAAGAAATAGCGCATCTTACAAAATTATCTTGTATCTCCTAAACAACACGTTGTAACTCAAAAAGATTTGTTGTGACGTGTACGTCTAAAAGTGTAGCCTCAAACGAGAACCCACAGGAGAATTTTCTTTCATCAAAATTTGTCAGAAACCACGTTTTAAGGAAGTCTCACATCGTGCGAAATTATCATGTTTTTCCTAAAGAACACATTGTAACTCGAAAAGCTTTGGTGTTGCGTGGATGTCTACGCGTGTAGCCTCAAAGGAGAACGCACAGGAGAGGTTTCTCTCGAAAGAATATGTAAGAATACCACGTTATAAGGAAATACAGTGTTGCAGAGTAAAGACAACGACGTACGTATTGGAAACACTTTAAGAGAAGAAATATCGCATCCTAGAAAATTAGCTTGTATCTCCTAAACAACACGTAGTAACTCGAAAAGATTTGGTGTGGCTCGTACCTCTACACGTGCAGCCTCAATAGAGAACCCACAGGAGAACTTTGTTTTGTCAAAAATTTTCAGAAAACCACGTTTAATGGAAATCTCGTATCGTGCGAAATTATCTTGCTTTTCCTAAACAACACGTTGTAACTCCAAAAGCTTTGGCGTTGCGTGTTTGTCTAAGCGTGTAACCTCAAAAGAGAATGCACAGGATTGTTTTCCCTCGAAAGAATATGTAAGAATACCACGTTATAAGGAAATACAGTGTTGCAGAGTAAAGACAAATAAGTACGTATTGGAAACACTATATGAGAAGAAATAACGCATTGTACAATATTTGCTTGTATCTCCTAAACAACACGTTGTAACTCAAAAATATTTCGTGTGGCTCGTATGTCTACACGTTTAGCCTCAAAAGAGAACCCACAGGAGAACTTTCTTTCTTCAAAATTTGTCAGAAAACCACGTTTAAGGAAATCCCGTATCGTGCAAAATTATCTTGTTTTTCCTAAACAACACGTTGTAACTCGAAAAGCTTTGGTGTTGCGTGTATGTCTGAGCATGTAGCCTCTAAAGAGAATGCACAGGAGAGTTTTCTCTCGAAAGAACATGTAAGAATACAACGTTATAAGGAAATACAGTGTTGCAGAGTAAAGACAAATACGTACATATTGGAAACACTTTACGAGAAGAAATAACGCATCATACAAAATTAGCTTGTATCTCCTAAACAACACGTGGTAACTCGAAAGGATTTGGTGTGGCGTGTACATCTAAACGTGTAGCCTCAAAAGAGAACCCACAGGAGAATTTTCTTTGGTCAAAATTTGTCAGAAAACCACGTTTTATGGAAATCTCGCATCATGCCAAATTATCTTGTTTTTCCTAAACAACACATTGTAACTCGAAAAACTTTGGCGTTGCATGTTTGTCTAAGCGTGTAGCCTCAAAAGAGAACGCACAGGAGAGTTTTCCCTCAAAATAATATGTAAGAATACCACGTTATAAGGAAATACAGTGTTGCAGAGTAAAGACAAATAAGTACGTATCGGAAACACTTTACAAGAAGAAATAACGCATCGTACAAAATTAGCTTGTATCTCCTAAACAACACGTGGTAACTCGAAAGGATTTGGTGTGGCATGTACGTCTAAATGTGTATCCTCAAAAGAGAACCCACAGGAGAATTTTCTTACTTCACAATTTTTCAGAACACCTCGTTTTAAGGAAATGCCGCATCGTGCGAAATCATCTTCTTTTTCCTAAACAACATGTTGTAACTCGAAAAGCTTTGGTGTTGCGTGTATGTGTAAACGTGTAGCCTCAAAAGAGAAGGCACAGGAGAATTTTCTCTCGAAAGAATATGTAAGAATATCACGTTATAAGGAAATACAATTTTGCAGAGTAAAGACAAATAAGTACATATTGGAAACACTTTACGAGAAGAAATAACACATCGTACAAAATTAGCTTGTATCTCCTAAACAACACGTTGTAACTCGAAAAGATTTGTTGTGACCTGTAAGTCTAAAAGTGTAGCCTCAAACGAGAACCGACAGGAGAATCTTCTTTCATCAAAATTTGTCAGAAACCACGTTTTAAGGAAATCTCACATCGTACGAAATTATCTTGTTTTTCCTAAACAACACGTTGTAACTCGAAAAGCTTTTGTGTTGCGTGTATGTGTAAGCGTGTAGCCTCAAAAGAGAAGGCACAGGAGAATTTTCTCTCGAAAGAAGATGTAAGAATATCACGTTATAAGGAAATACAAATTTGCAGAGTAAAGACAAATAAGTACATATTGGAAACACTTTACGAGAAGAAATAACGCATCATACAAAATTAGCTTGTATCTCCTAAACAACACGTTGTAACTGGAAAAGATTTGGTGTGACGTGTAAGTCTAAAAGTGTAGCCTCAAACGAGAACCCACAGGAGAATCTTCTTTCATCAAAATTTGTCAGAAACCAAGTTTTAAGGAAATCTCGCATCGTACGAAATTATCTTGTTTTTCCTAAACAACACGTTGTAACTCGAAAAGCTTTGGTGTTGCGTGTATGTCTAAGCGTGTAGCCTCAAAAGAGAGCACACAGGAGAGTTTTCGCTCGAAAGAATATGTAAGAATACCACGTTATAAGGAAATACTGTGTTGCAGAGTAAAGACAAACACTATTGGAAACACTTTAAGAGAAGAAATAAGGCAACGAAAAAATTAGCTTGTATCTCCTAAACAACAAGTTGTAACTCGAAAAGATTTGGTGTGACTCGTACCTCTACACGTGTAGTCTCAAAAGAGAACCCACAGGAGAACTTTGTTTCGTCAAAATTTTTCAGAAAACCACGTTTTATGGAAATCTCGCATCCTGTGAAATTATCTTGTTTTTCCTAAACAACAGATTGTAACTCGAAAAGCTTTGGCGTTGCGTGTATGTCTAAGCGTATGGCCTCTAAAGAGAACGCACAGGAGAGTTTTCTCTTGAAAGAATATGTAAGAATACAACGTTATAAGGAAATACAGTGTTGCAGAGTAAAGACAAATACGTACTTATTGGAAACACTTTACGAGAAGAAATAACGAATCATACAAAATTAGCTTGTATCTCCTAAACAACACGTGGTAAATCGAAAGAATTTGGTGTGGCGTGTACGTCTAAACGTGTAGCCTTAAAAGAGAACCCACTGAAGAATTTTCTTTCGTCAAAATGTTTCAGAAAACTACGTTTTAAGGAAATCCCGCATTGTGCGAAATTATCTTGTTTTTCATAAACAACACGTTGTAACTCGAAAAGCTTTGGTGTTGCCTGTATGTCTAAGTGTGTAGCCTAAAAAGGGAACGCACAGGATAGTTTTCTCTTGAAAGAATATATAAGAATACCACGTTATAAGGAAATACAGTGTTGCAGAGTAAAGACAAGTACTTACATATTGGAAACACTTTACGAGAAGAAGTAACGCATCTTACAAAATTATGCTTGTATCTCCGAAACAACATGTTGTAACTCGAAAAGATTTGGTGTGGCATGTACGTCTAAACGTGTAGCCTCAAAAGAGAACCCACAGGAGAATTTTCTTTCGTCAAAATTTTACAGAAAACCTCGTTTTAAGGAAATCCTGCATCGTGCGAAATCATCTTCTTTTTCCTAAACAACATGTTGTAACTCGAAAAGATTTGGTGTTGCGTGTATGGGTAATCGTGGATCCTCAAAAGAGAAGGCACAGGAGAGTTTTCTCTCGAAAGAATATATAAGAATACCACGTTATAAGGAAATACAATACGTGTTGTTTAAGAGATACAAGCTAATTTTGTATGATGCGTTATTTCTTTTCGTAAAGTGGTTCCAATACGTATGTATTTGTCTTTACTCTGCAACACTGTATTTCCTTATAACGTGGTATTCTTACATATTCTTTCGAGAGAAAACTCTCCTGTGCATTCTCTTTTGAGGCTACACGCTTAGACATTCACGCAACACCAAAGCTTTTCGAGTTACAACGTGTTGTTTAGGAAAAACAAGATAATTTCGCACGATGCGGGAATTCCTTAAAACGTGATTTTCTGAAAAATTTTGACAAAAGAAAATTCTCCTTTGGGTTCTCTTTTGATGCTACACGTTAAGACGTACACGCCACAACAATTCTTTTCGAATTACAACGTGTAGTTTTGGAGATACAAGCTAATTTTGTACGATGCGTTATTTCTTCTAGTAAAGTGTTTCCAATAAGTACGTATTTGTCTTTACTCTGCAAAACTGTATTTCGTTATAACATGGTATTCTTACATATTCTTTCGAGAGAAAACTCTCCTCTGCCTTCTCTTTTGAGGCTACACATTTAGACATATATGCAACATCAAAGCTTTTCGAGTTACAACATGTTGTTTAGGAAAAACAAGATAATTTCGCACGATGCAGGATTTCCTTAAAACGTGGTTTTCTGACAAATTTTGACGAAAGAAAACCCTCCTGTGGGTTCTCCTTTGAGGCTACACGTTTAGTCGTACACGCCACAACAAATCTTTTCGAGTTGCAACGTGTTGTTTAGGAGATACAAGCTAATTTTGCATGATGCGTTATTTCTTCTCGTAAACTGTTTCCAATAAGTACATATTTGTCTATACTCTGCAACATTGTATTTCCTTATAACGTGGTATTCTTACATATTCTTTCGAGAGAAAACTATCCTGTGCGTTCTCTTTGGAGGCTACACGCTTAGACATACACGCAACACCAAAGCTTTTCGAGTTACAACGTGTTGATTAGGAAAAACAGGATAATTTCGCACGATGCGGGATTTCCTTAAAATGTGGTTTTCTGACAAATTTTGACGTAAGAAAATTCTCCTGTGTGTTCTCTTTTGAGGCTACATGTTCAGACGTACACGTCACACCAAATCTTTTTGAGTTACCACGTGTTGTTTTGGAGATACAAGCTAATTTTGTACCATGTGCTATTTCTTCTCATAATGTGTTTCCAATAAGTACGTATACGTCTTTACTCTGCAGCAATATGTTTCCTTATAACGTGGTATTCTTACATATTCTTTCGAGAGAAAACTCTCCTGTGCATTCTCTTTTGAGGCTGCACGCTTAGACATACACCCTACACCAAAGCTTTTCGAGTTAAAACGTGTTGTTTAGGAAGAACAAGATAATTTTTCACGATGCGGGATTTCCTTAAAACGTGGTTTTCTGAAAAATTTTGATGAAAGAAAATTCTCCTGTGGGTTCTCTTTTGAGGCTACACGTTTAGACGTACACGCCACACCAAATCTTTTCGAGTTACAACGTGTTGTTTAGGAGATACAAACTAATTTTGTACGATGCTTTATTTCATCTCGTAAAGTTTATGGGTTTCCAATACATATGTATTTGTCTTTACTCTGCAACACTGTATTTCCTTATAACGTGGTATCCTTACAAATTCTATCGAGAAAAAACTCTCCTGTGCGTTCTCTTTTGAGGCTACACGCTTAGACATACACGCAACACCAAAGCTTTTCGAGTTACAACGTGTTGTTTAGGAAAAACAAGATAATTTCGCACGATGCGGGATTTCCTTAAAACGTGGTTTTCTGAAAAGTTTTGATGAAAGAAAATTCTCCTGTGGGTTCTCTTTTGAGGCTACACGTTTAGACGTACATGCCACACCAAATCTTTTCGAGTTACAACTTGTTGTTTAGGAGATACAAGCTAATTTTTTACGATGCTTTATATCTTCTTGTAAAGTTTAAGTGTTTCCAAAAGGAACATATTTATCTTTAATTTGCCACAATGTATTTCCTTATAACGTGGTATTCTTACATACTCGTTCGAGAGAAATCTCTCCTGTGCGTTCTCTTTTGAGGCTACATGCTTAGACATACACGCAACACCAAAGATTTTCGAGTTACAATGTGTTGTTTAGGAAAAACAAGATAGTTTCGCATGATGCGGGATTTCCTTAATAAGTGGTTTTCTGACAAATTTTGACGAAAGAAAATTCTCCTGTGGGTTCTCTTTTGAGGCTACACGTTTAGACGTACATGCCATACCAAACCTTATCGAGTTACAACGTGTTGTTTAGGAGATACAAACTAATTTTTTACGATGCGTTATTTCTTCTCATAGAGTGTTTCAAATACATACGTATTTGTCTTTACTCTGCAAAACTGTATTTCCTTATAATGTGGTATTCTTACATGTTCTTTCGAGAGAAAACTCTCCTGTGCATTCTCTTTTGAGGCTACACGCTTAGACATACACGCAACATCAAAGCTTTTCGAGTTACAACGTGTTGTTTAGGAAAAACAAGATAATTTCGCACGATGAGTGATTTCCTTAAAACATGGATTTCTGAAAAATTTTACGAACAAAAATTCTCCTGTGGGTTCTCTTTTGAGGCTACACGTTTAGACGTACACGCCACACCAAATCTTTTCGAATAACAATGTGTTGTTTAGGAGATACAAGCTAATTTTGTACGATGCGTTCTTTCTTCTCATAAAGTTTTTCCAATAAGTAAGTATTTGTCTTTACTCTGCAACACTGTATTTCCTTATAACATGGTACTCTTACATATTTTTTCGAGAGAAAAATCTCCTGTGCGTTCTCATTTGAGGCTACACGCTGAGACATACATGCAACAGCAAAGCTTTTCGAGTTACGTGTTGTTTAGGAAGAACAAGATAATTTCTCACGATGCGGGATTTCCTTAAAACGTGGTTTTCTGACAAATTTTGACGAAAGAAAATTCTCCTGTCGGTTCTCTTTTGAGGCTAAACGTTTAGACGTACACGCCACACCAAATCTCTTTGAGTTGCAACTTGTTGTTTAGGAGATACAAGCTAATTTTTTTGCAATGAATTATTTCTTCTCGTAAAGTTTAAATGTTTACAATACGTATGTATTTGCCTCTACTCTGCAACACTGTATTTCCTTATAACGTTGTATTCTTACATATTCTTTCGAGAGAAAACTCTCCTGTGCATTCTCTTTTGAGGCTACACATTTAGACGTACACGCCACACCAAATCTTTTTGAGTTACAACTTGTTGTTTAGGAGATACAAGCTAATTTTTTTAAGATGAATTATTTCTTCTCGTAAAGTTTAAGTGTTTCCAAGACGTATGTATTTGCCTCTACTCTGCAACACTGTATTTCCTTATAACGTGATATTCTTACATATTCTTTCGAGAGAAAACTCTCCTGTGCGTTCTCTTTGGAGGCTACACACTTAGACATTCACGCAACACCAAAGCTTTTCGAGTTACAACGTGTTGTTTAGGAAAAACAAGATAATTTCGCATGATGCGGGATTTCCTTAAAACGTGGTTTTCTGACAAATTTTGATGAAAGAAAATTCTCCTGTGGGTTCTCTTTTGAGGCTGCACGTTTAGACGTACACGCCACACCAAATCCTTTCGAGATATAACGTGTTGTTTAGGATATACAAGCTAATTTTGTACTATGTGTTATTTCTTCTCGTAAAGCTTAAGTGTTTCCAATAAGTATGTATTTGTCTTTACTCTGCAACACTGTATTTCCTTATAACGTGGTATTCCTACATATTCTTTCAGAAGAAAACTCTCCTGTGCGTTCTCTTTTGAGGCTACACGCTTAGACATACACGCACCACCAAAGCTTTTCGAGTTGCAACATGTTGTTTAGGAAAAACAAGATAGTTTCGCACGATGCGGTATTTCCTTAAAACGTGGTTTTCTGACAAATTTGGACGAAAGAAAACTCTCCTGTGGGTTCTCTTTTGAGGCTACACCTTTAGACATACACGCCACACCAAATCTTGTCGAGTTGCAACGTGTTGTTTAGGAGATACAAGCTAATTTTACATGATGCGTTATTTCTTCTCCTAAAGTGTTTCCAATAAATACAAATTTGTCTATACTCTGCCACACTGTATTTCCTTATAACGTGATATTCTTACATATTCTTTCGAGAGAAAACTCTCCTGTGCGTTCTCTTTGGAGGCTACACGCTTAGACATTCACCCAACACCAAAGCTTTTCGAGTTACAACGTGTCGTTTAGGAAAAACAAGATAATTTCGCATGATGCGGGATTTCCTTAAACATGGTTTTCTGACAAATTTTGACGAAAGAAAATTCTCCTGTGGGTTCTCTTTTTAGGCTACACGTTTAGATGTACAAGCCACACCAAATCTTTTTGAGTAACCATGTGTTGTTTCAGAGATGCAAGCTAATTTTGTACCATGCGTTATTTCTTCTCATAATGTGTTTCCAAAACGTATGTATTTGTCTTTACTCTGCAGCAATATGTTTCCTTATAACGTGGTATTCTTACATATTCTTTTGAGAGAAAACTCTCCTGTGCATTCTCTTTTGAGGCTACATGCTTAGACATACACGCAACACCAAATCCTTTCGAGTTATAACGTGTTGTTTAGGATATACAAGCTAATTTTGTACTGTTTTATTTCTTTTTTTTTCATTCTTTTTTTTATTCGATATAATTTATTTACATTTCAAATGATTTCCCCTTTTCTAGCCCCCCCCCGCTCTCCCCGAAAGTCCCGTAAGCCCCCTTCTCTTCCCCTGTCCTCCCTACCACCCCTTCCCAGTTCCCCGTTCTGGTTTTGCCAAATACTGTTTCACTGAGTCTTTCCAGAAGCAGGGACCACTCCTGCTTTCTTCTTGTATCTCATTTGATGTGTGGATTATGTTTTGGGTATTCCAGTTTTCTAGGTTAATAACCACTTATTAGTTAGTGCATACTATGATTCGCCTTTTGAGTCTGGGTTACCTCACTTAGTATGATGTTCTCTAGCTCGATCCATTTGCCTAAGAATTTCATGAATTCATTGTTTCTAATGGCTGAATAGTACTCCATTGTGTAGATATACCACATTTTTTGTATCCACTCTTCTGTTGAGGGATACCTGGGTTCTTTCCAGCATCTGGCAATTATAAATAGGGCTGCTATGAACATAGTAGAGCATGAATCCTTATTCCATGGTGGGGAATCCTCTGGGTATATGCCCAGGAGTGGTACAGCAGGATCTTCTGGAAGTGAGGTGCCCAGTTTTCAGAGGAACCGCCAGACTGCTTTCCAGAGTGGTTGTACCAATTTGCAACCCCACCAGCAGTGGAGGGGTGTTCCTCTTTCTCCGCACCCTCTCCAACACCTGCTGTCTCCTGAATTTTTAATCTATGTTTTATTTCTTCTCGTAAAGTTTAAGTGTTTCCAATAAGTATTTATTTGTCTTTACTCTGCAACACTGTATTTCCTTATAACGTGGTATTCCTACATATTCTTTCGGGAGAAAACTCTCCTGTGCGTTCTCTTTTGAGGCTACATGCTTAGACATATACGCAACACCAAAGCTTTTCGAGTTACAACATGTTGTTTAGGAAAAACAAGATAATTTCGCAGGATGCAGGATTTCCTTAAAACGTGGTTTTCTGACAAATTTTGATGAAAGAAAACTCTCCTGTGGGTTCTCCTTTGAGGGTACACGTTTAGTCGTTCACGCCACACCAAATCTTTTCGAGTTACAACGTGTTGTTTAGGAGATACAAGGTAAGTTTGCATGATGTGTTATTTCTTTTCGTAAAGTGTTTCCAATAAGTACACTCTGCAACACTGTATTTCCTTATAACGTGGTATTCTTACATATTCTTTCGAGAGAAAACTATCCCTTGCGTTCTCTTTGGAGGCTACATGCTTAGACATACACGCACCACCAAAACTTTTCGAGTTACAACGTGTTGATTAGGAAAAACAAGATAATTTCCCACGATGCGGGATTTCCTTAAAAAGTGGTTTTCTGACAAATTTTGACGTAAGAAAATTCTCCTGTGGGTTCTCTTTTGAGGCTACACATTTAGACGTGCACGCCACACCAAATCTTTTTGAGTTAAAACGTGTTGTTTAGGAGATACAAGCAAATTTTGTACCATGCATTATTTCTTCTCATAATATGTTTCTAATACGTATGTATTTGTCTTTACTCTTTAGCAATATATTTCCTTTTAACGTGGTATTCTTACATATTCTTTCGAGAGAAAACTCTCCTGTGCATTCTCTTCTGAGGCTACACGCTTAGACATACACCCAACACCAAAGCTTTTCGAGTTACAATGTTTTGTTTATGAAAAACAAGATAATTGCGCACAATGCTGGATTTCCTTAAAACGTGGTTTTCTGACAAATTTTGACGAAAGAAAATTCTACTGTGGGTTCTCTTTTGAGGCTACATGTTTAGACGTATACGCCACACCAAATCTTTTCGAGTTACAACGTGTTGTTTAGGAGATACAAGCTAATTTTGTACGATGCGTTATTTCTTCTCCTAAAGTGTTTCCAATATGTACGTATTTGTCTTTACTCTACAACACTGTATTTCCTTATAACATGGTATTCGTACATATTCTTTCGAGAGAAAACTCTCCTGTGCATTCTCTTTTGAGGCTACACGCTTAGACATACACGCAACACCAAAGCATTTCGAGTTAGAACGTGTTGTTTAGGAAAAACAAGATAATTTCGCACGATGCGGGAATTCCTTAAAACGTGGTTTTCTGACAAATTTTGGGGAAATAAAATTCTCCTGTGGGTTTTCATTTGAGGCTAAACGTTTAGACGTACACGCCACAGAAAATGTTTTCGAGTTACAACGTGTTCTTTAGGAGATACAAACTAATTTTTTACGATGCTTTATATCTTCTTGTAAAGTTTAAGTGTTTCCAAAAGGAATGTATTTATCTTTAATTTGCCACAATGAATTTCCTTATAACGTGGTATTCTTACATACTCGTTCGAGAGAAATCTTTCCTGTGCGTTCTCTTTTGAGGCTACATGCTTAGACATACACGCAACACCAAAGATTTTCGAGTTACAATGTGTTGTTTAGGAAAAACAAGATAGTTTCGCATGATGCGGGATTTCCTTAATAAGTGGTTTTCTGACAAATTTTGACGAAAGAAAATTCTCCTGTGGGTTCTCTTTTGAGGCTACACGTTTAGACGTACATGCCACACGAAATCTTTTCGAGTTACAACGTGTAGTTTAGGAGATACAAACTAATTTTTTACGATGCGTTATTTCTTCTCATAGAGTGTTTCAAATACATATGTATTTGTCTTTACTTTGCAAAACTGTATTTCCTTATAATGTGGTATTCTTACATGTTCTTTCGAGAGAAAACTCTCCTGTGCGTTCTCTTTTGAGGCTACACGCTTAGACATACACGCAAATTCAAAGCTTTTCGAGTTACAACGTGTTGTTTAGGAAAAACAAGATAATTTCGCACGATGAGTGATTTCCTTAAAACATGGATTTCTGACAAATTTTATGAACAAAAATTCTCCTGTGGGTTCTCCTTTGAGGCTTCACGTTTAGACGTACACGCCACACCAAATCTTTTCGAGTTACAATGTGTTGTTTAGGAGATACAAGCTAATTTTGTACGATGCGTTATTTCTTCTCATAAAGTTTTTCCAATAAGTATTTGTCTTTACTCTGCAACACTGTATTTCCTTATAACGTGGTATTCTTACATATTTTTTCGAGAGAAAACTCTCCTGTGCATTCTCATTTGAGGCTACACGCTGAGACATACACGCAACAGCAAAGCTTTTCGAGTTACAACGTGTTGTTTAGGAAGAACAAGATAATTTCTCACGATGCGGGATTTCCATAAAACGTGGTTTTCTGACAAATTTTGACGAAAGAAAATTCTCCTGTGGGTTCTCTTTTGAGGCTAAACGTTTAGACGTACACGCCACACCAAATCTTTTTGAGTTGCAACTTGTTGTTTAGGAGATACAAGCTAATTTTTTTACAATGAATTATTTCTTCTTGTAAAGTTTAAGTGTTTCCAATACGTATGCATTTGCCTCTACTCTGCAACACTGTATTTCCTTATAACGTGGTATTCTTACATATTCTTTCGAGAGAAAACTCTCCTGTGCGTTCTTTTTGGAGGCTACACACTTAGACATTCACGCAACACGAAAGCTTTTCGAGGTACAACGTGTTGTTTAGGAAAAACAAGATAATTTCGCATGATGCGGGATTTCCTTAAAACGTGGTTTTCTGACAAATTTGACGAAAGAAAATTCTCCTGTGGGTTCTCTTTTGAGGATTCACGTTTAGACGTACACACCACACCAAATCCTTTTGAGTTCTAACGTGTTGTTTAGGATATACAAGCTAATTTTGTACTATGTGTTATTTCTTCTCGTAAAGCTTAAGTGTTTACAATATGTATGTATTTGTCTTTACTCTGCAACACTGTATTTCCTTATAACGTAGTATTCCTACTTTTCTTTCGGGAGAAAACTCTCCCGTGCGTTCTCTTTTGAGGCTACACGTTTAGACGTACACACCACACCAAATCTTTTTGAGTTACAACTTGTTGTTTAGGAGATACAAGCTAATTTTTTAACGATGAATTATTTCTTCTCGTAAAGTTTAAGTGTTTCCAATATGTATATATTTGCCACTACGCTGCAACACTGTATTTCCTTATAACGTGGTATTCTTACATATTCTTTCGAGAGAAAACTCTCCTGTGCGTTCTCTTTGGAGGCTACACGCTTAGACATATACGCAACACAAAAGCTTTTCGAGTTACAACGTGTTTTTTAGGAAAAACAAGATAATTTCGCATGATGCGGGATTTCCTTAAAACGTGGTTTTCTGACAAATTTTGATGAAAGAAAATTCTCCTGTGGGTTCTCTTTTGAGGCTACACGTTTAGACATACACGCCACACCAAATCTTGTCGAGTTACAACGTGTTGTTTAGGAGATACAAGATAATTTTGCATGATGCGTTATTTCTTCTCCTAAAGTGTTTCCAATAAGTACATATTTGTCTAAATTCTGCAACACTGTATTTCCTTATAACGTGGTATTCTTACATATTCTTTGGAGAGAAAACTATCCTGTGCATTCTCTTTGGAGGCTACACGCTTAGACATACACGCAACACCAAAGCATTTCGAGTTAGAACGTGTTGTTTAGGAAAAACAAGATAATTTCTCATGATGCGGGAATTCCTTAAAACGTGGTTTTCTGACAAATTTTGAGGAAAGAAAATTCTCCTGTGTGTTTTCATTTGAGGCTAAACGTTTAGACGTACACGCCACACCAAATGTTTTCGAGTTACAACGTGTTCTTTAGGAGATACAAGCTAATTTTTTACGATGCTTTATATCTTCTTGTAAAGTTTAAGTGTTTCCAAAAGGAATGTATTTATCTTTAATTTGCCACAATGTATTTCCTTATAACGTGGTATTCTTACATACTCGTTCGAGAGAAATCTCTCCTGTGCGTTCTCTTTTGAGGCTACAATCTTAGACATACACGCAACACCAAAGATTTTCGAGTTACAATGTGTTGTTTAGGAAAAACAAGATAGTTTCGCATGATGCGGGATTTCCTTAATAAGTGGTTTTCTGACAAATTTTGACAAAAGAAAATTCTCCTGTGGGTTCTCTTTTGAGGCTACACGTTTAGACGTACATGCCACACCAAATCTTTTCGAGTTACAACGTGTTGTTTAGGAGATACAAACTAATTTTTTACGATGCTTTATTTCTTCTCATAGAGTGTTTCAAATACATATGTATTTGTCTTTACTCTGCAAAACTGTATTTCCTTATAATGTGGTATTCTTACATGTTCTTTCGAGAGAAAACTCTCCTGTGCATTCTCTTTTGAGGCTACACGCTTAGACATACACGCAACATCAAAGCTTTTCTAGTTACAACGTGTTGTTTAGGAAAAACAAGATAATTTCGCACGATAGGTGATTTCCTTAAAACATGGATTTCTGACAAATTTTACGAACAAAAATTCTCCTGTGGGTTCTCTTTTGAGGCTTCACGTTTAGACGTACACGCCACACCAAATCTTTTCGAGTTACAATGTGTTGTTTAGGAGATACAAGCTAATTTTTTACGATGCGTTATTTCTTCTCATAAAGTTTTTCCAATAAGTATTTGTCTTTACTCTGCAACACTGTATTTCCTTATAACGTGGTATTCTTACATATTTTTTTGAGAGAAAACTCTCCTGTGCGTTCTCATTTGAGGCTACACGCTGAGACATACACGCAACAGCAAAGCTTTTCGAGTTACAACGTGTTGTTTAGGAAGAACAAGATAATTTCTCACGATGCGGGATTTCCTTAAAACATGGTTTTCTGACAAATTTTGACGAAAGAAAATTCTCCTGTGGGTTCTCTTTTGAGGCTAAACGTTTAGACGTACACGCCACACCAAATCTTTTTGAGTTGCAACTCGTTGTTTAGGAGATACAAGCTAATTTTTTTACAATGAATTATTTCTTCTCGTAAAGTTTAAGTGTTTCCAATACGTATGTATTTGCCTCTACTCTGCAACACTGTATTTCCTTATAACGTGGTATTCTTACAATTTCTTTCGAGAGAAAACTCTCCTGTGCGTTCTTTTTGGAGGCTACACACTTAGACATTCACGCAACACGAAAGATTTTCGAGGTACAACGTGTTGTTTAGGAAAAACAAGATAATTTCGCATGATGCGGGATTTCCTTAAAACGTGGTTTTCTGACAAATTTGACGAAAGAAAATTCTCCTGTGGGTTCTCTTTTGAGGATTCACATTTAGACGTACACGCCACACCAAATCCTTTTGAGTTCTAACGTGTTGTTTAGGATATACAAGCTAATTTTGTACTATGTGTTATTTCTTCTCGTAAAGCTTAAGTGTTTCCAATATGTATGTATTTGTCTTTACTCTGCAACACTGTATTTCCTTATAACTTAGTATTCCTACTTTTCTTTCGGGAGAAAACTCTCCCGTGCGTTCTCTTTTGAGGCTACACATTTAGACGTACACGCCACACCAAATCTTTTTGAGTTACAACTTGTTGTTTAGGAGATACAAGCTAATTTTTTAACGATGAATTATTTCTTCTCGTAAAGTTTAAGTGTTCCAATATGTATATATTTGCCTCTACTCTGCAACACTGTATTTCCTTATAACGTGGTATTCCTACGTATTCTTTCGAGAGTAAACTCTCCTGTGCGTTCTCTTTGGAGGCTACACGCTTAGACATATACGCAACACCAAAGCTTTTCGAGTTACAACGTGTTTTTTAGGAAAAACAAGATAATTTCGCATGATGCGGGATTTCCTTAAAACGTGGTTTTCTGACAAATTTTGATGAAAGAAAATTCTCCTGTGGGTTCTCTTTTGAGGCTACACGTTTAGACGTACACGCCACACCAAATCCTTTCGAGTTATAACGTGTTGTTTAGGGTATACAAACTAATTTTTACTATGTGTTATTTCTTCTCGTAAAGCTTAAGTGTTTCCAATAAGTATGCTTTTGTCTTTACTATGCAACACTGTATTTCCTTATAACGTGGTATTCCTACATATACTTTCGGAAGAAAACTCTCCTGTGCGTTCTCTTTTGAGGCTACACGCTTAGACATACACGCACCACCAAAGCTTTTCGAGTTACATGTTGTTTAGGAAAAACAAGATAATTTCGCACGATGCGGTATTTCCTTAAAACCTGGTTTTCTGACAAATTTTGACGAAAGAAAACTCTCCTGTGGGTTCTCTTTTGAGGCTACACGTTTAGACATACACGCCACACCAAATCTTGTCGAGTGACAACGTGTTGTTTAGGAGATACAAGCTAATTTTTCATGATGCGTTATTTCTTCTCCTAAAGTGTTTCCAATAAGTACATATTTGTCTAAAATCTGGAACACTGTATTTCCTTATAACGTGGTATTCTTACATATTCTTTCGAGAGAAAACCATCCTGTGCATTCTCTTTGGAGGCTACACGCTTCGACATACATGCACCACCAAAGATTTTCGAGTTACAACGTGTTGATTAGGAAAAACAACATAATTTCGCACGATGAGGGATTTCCTTAAAACGTGGTTTTCTAACAAATTTTGACGAAAGAAAACTCTCCTGTGGGTTCTCCTTTGAGGGTACACGTTTAGTCGTTCATGCCACACCAAATCTTTTCGAGTTACAACGTGTTGTTTAGGAGATACAAGCTAAGTTTGCATGATGTGTTATTTCTTTTCGTAAAGTGTTTCCAATAAGTACATATTTGTCTACACTCTGCAACACTGTATTTCCTTATAACGTGGTATTCTTACATATTCTTTCGAGAGAAAACTATCCCTTGCGTTCTCTTTGGAGGCTACACGCTTAGACATACATGCACCACCAAAGCTTTTCGAGTTACAACGTGTTGATTAGGAAAAACAAGATAATTTCCCATGATGCGGCATTTCCTTAAAAAGTGGTTTTCTGACAAATTTTGACGTAAGAAAATTCTCCTGTGCGTTCTCTTTTGAGGCTACACATTTAGACGTGCACGCCACACCAATTCTTTTTGAGTTACCACGTGTTGTTTAGGAGATACAAGCAAATTTTGTACCATGCATTATTTCTTCTCATAATATGTTTCCAATACGTATGTATTTGTCTTTACTCTTTAGCAATATATTTCCTTTTAACGTAGTATTCTTACATATTCTTTCGAGAGAAAACTCTCCTGTGCATTCTCTTTTGAGGCTACACGCTTACACATACAGCCAACACCAAAGCTTTTCGAGTTACAATGTTTTGTTTATGAAAAACAAGATAATTGCGCACAATGCGGGATTTCCTTAAAACGTGGTTTTCTGACATATTTTGACGAAAGAAAATTCTCCTGTGGGTTCTCTTTTGAGGCTACATGTTTAGACGTATACGCCACACCAAATCTTTTCGAGTTACAACGTGTTGTTTAGGAGATACAAGCTAATTTTGTACGATGCGTTATTTCTTCTCCTAAAGTGTTTCCAATATGTACGTATTTGTCTTTACTCTACAACACTGTATTTCCTTATAACATGGTATTCGTACATATTCTTTCAAGAGAAAACTCTCCTGTGCATTCCCTTTTGAGGCTACACGCTTAGATATACACGCAACACCAAAGCATTTCGAGTTAGAACGTATTGTTTAGGAAAAACAAGATAATTTCTCATGATGCGGGAATTCCTTAAAACGTGGTTTTCTGACAAATTTTGAGGAAATAAAATTCTCCTGTGGGTTTTCATTTGAGGCTAAACGTTTAGACGTACACGCCACACCAAGTGATTTCGAGTTACAACGTGTTCTTTAGGAGATACAAGCTAATTTTTTAATATGCTTTATATCTTCTTGTAAAGTTTAAGTGTTTCCAAAAGGAATGTATTTATCTTTAATTTGCCACAATGTATTTCCTTATAACGTGGTATTCTTACATACTCATTCGAGAGAAATCTCTCCTGTGCGTTCTCTTTTGAGGCTACATGCTTAGACATACACGCAACACCAAAGATTTTCGAGTTACAATGTGTTGTTTAGGAAAAACAAGATAGTTTCGCATGATGCAGGATTTCCTTAATAAGTGGTTTTCTGACAAATTTTGACGAAAGAAAATTCTCCTGTGGGTTCTCTTTTGAGGCTACACGTTTAGACGTACATGCCAAACGAAATCTTTTCGAGTTACAACGTGTTGTTTAGGAGATACAAACTAATTTTTTACGATGCGTTATTTCTTCTCATAGAGTGTTTCAAATACATATGTATTTGTCTTTACTCTGCAAAACTGTATTTCCTTATAATGTGGTATTCTTACATGTTCTTTCGAGAGAAAACTCTCCTGTGCGTTCTCTTTTGAGGCTACACGCTTAGACATACACGCAACATCAAAGCTTTTCGAGTTACAACGTGTTGTTTAGGAAAAACAAGATAATTTCGCACGATGAGTGATTTCCTTAAAACATGGATTTCTGACAAATTTTACGAACAAAAATTCTCCTGTGGGTTCTCCTTTGAGGCTTCACGTTTACACGTACACGCCACACCAAATCTTTTCGAGTTACAATGTGTTGTTTAGGAGATACAAGCTAATTTTGTATGATGCGTTATTTCTTCTCATAAAGTTTTTCCAATAAGTATTTGTCTTTACTCTGCAAAACTGTATTTCCTTATAATGTGGTATTCTTACATGTTCTTTCGAGAGAAAACTCTCCTGTGCGTTCTCATTTGAGGCTACACGCTGAGACATACACGCAACAGCAAAGCTTTTCGGGTTACAACGTGTTGTTTAGGAAGAACAAGATAATTTCTCACGATGCGGGATTTCCTTAAAACGTGGTTTTCTGACAAATTTTGACGAAAGAAAATTCTCCTGTGGGTTCTCTTTTGAGGCTAAACGTTTAGACGTACACGCCACACCAAATCTTTTTGAGTTGCAACTTGTTGTTTAGGAGATACAAGCTAATTTTTTTACAATGAATTATTTCTTCTCGTAAAGTTTAAGTGTTTCCAATACGTATGTATTTGCCTCTACTCTGCAACACTGTATTTCCTTATAACGTGGTATTCTTACAATTTCTTTCGAGAGAAAACTCTCCTGTGCGTTCTTTTTGGAGGCTACACACTTAGACATTCACGCAACACGAAAGATTTTCGAGGTACAACGTGTTGTTTAGGAAAAACAAGATAATTTCGCATGATGCGGGATTTCCTTAAAACGTGGTTTTCTGACAAATTTAACGAAAGAAAATTCTCCTGTGGGTTCTCTTTTGAGGATTCACGTTTAGACGTACACGCCACACCAAATGCTTTTGAGTTCTAACGTGTTGTTTAGGATATACAAGCTAATTTTGTACTATGTGTTATTTCTTCTCGTAAAGCTTAAGTGTTTCCAATATGTATGTATTTGTCTTTACTCTGCTACACTGTATTTCCTTATAACGTAGTATTCCTACTTTTCTTTCGGGAGAAAACTCTCCCGTGCATTCTCTTTTGAGGCTACACGTTTAGATGTACACGCCACACCAAATCTTTTTGAGTTACAACTTGTTGTTTAGGAGATACAAGCTAATTTTTTAACGATGAATTATTTCTTCTCGTAAAGTTTGTTTCCAATATGTATATATTTGCCTCTACGCTGCAACACTGTATTTCCTTATAACGTGGTATTCTTACATATTCTTTCGAGAGAAAACTCTCCTGTGCGTTCTCTTTGGAGGCTACACGCTTAGACACGAAAGCTTTTCGAGTTACAACGTGTTTTTTAGGAAAAACAAGATAATTTCGCATGATGTGGGATTTCCTTAAAACGTGGTTTTCTGACAAATTTTGACGAAAGAAAACTCTCCTGTGGGTTCTCTTTTGAGGCTACACGTTTAGACATACACGCCACACCAAATCTTGTCGGGTTACAACGTGTTGTTTAGGTGATACAAGCTAATTTTACATGATGCGTTATTTCTTCTCCTAAAGTGTTTCCAATAAGTACATATTTGTCTATACTCTGCAACACTGTATTTCCTTATAACGTGGTATTCTTACATATTCTTTGGAGAGAAAACTATCCTGTGCATTCTCTTTGGAGGCTACATGCTTAGACATACACGCACCACCAAAGCTTTTCGAGTTACAACGTGTTGATTAGGAAAAACAAGATAATTTTGCACGATGCGGGATTTCCTTAAAACGTGGTTTTCTAACAAATTTTGACGAAAGAAAACTCTCCTGTGGGTTCTCTTTTGAGGCTACACTTTTAGACGTACACGCCACACCAAATCTTTTCAAGTTACAACGTGTTGTTTAGGACATACAAGCTAGTTTTGCAAGATGCGTTATTTCTCTCATAAAGTGCTCCCATTACATACGTATTTTCTTTACTCTGCCACACTGTATTTCCTTATAACGTGGTATTCTTACATATTCTTTCGAGAGAAAACTCTCCTGTGCGTTCTCTTTGGAGGCTACAGGCTTAGACATTCACGCAACACCAAAGCTTTTCGAGTTACAACGTGTTGTTTAGGAAAAACAAGATAATTTCGCATGATGCGGGATTCCCTTAAAACGTGGTTTTCTGAAATGTGTTGACAAAAGAAAATTCTCCTGTGGGTTCTCTTTTGAGGCTACACGTTTAGAAGTACACGCCACACAAAATCCTATCGAGTTATAACCTGTTGTTTAGGATATACAAGCTACTTTTGTACTATGTGTTATTTCTTCTCGTAAAGCTTAACTGTTTCCAATAAGTATGTATTTGTCTTTACTCTGCAACACTGTATTTCCTTATAACGTGGTATTCCTACATATTCTTTCGGGAGAAAACTCCCCTGTGCGTTCTCTTTTGAGGCTACACGTTTAGACGTACACGCCACACCAAATCTTTTTGAGTTACAACTTGTTGTTTAGGAGATACAAGCTAATATTTTTACGATGAATTATTTCTTCTCGTATAGTTTAAGTGTTTCCAATACGTATGTACTTGCCTCTACTCTCCCACACTGTATTTCCTTATAACGTGATATTCTTACATATTCTTTCGAGAGAAAACTCTCCTGTGCGTTCTCTTTGGAGGCTACACGCTTAGACATTCACCCAACACCAAAGCTTTTCGAGTTACAACGTGTTGTTTAGGAAAAACAAGATAATTTCGCATGATGCGGGATTTCCTTAAAACGTGGTTTTCTGACAAATTTTGACGAAAGAAAATTCTCCTGTGGGTTCTCTTTTGAGGCTACATGTTTAGACGTACACGCCACACCAAATCCTTTCGAGTTATAACGTGTTGTTTAGGATATACAAGCTAATTTTGTACTATGTGTTATTTCGTCTCGTAAAGCTTAAGTGTTTCCAATAAGTATGTATTTGTCTTTACTCTGCAACACTGTATTTCCTTATAACGTGGTATTCCTACATATTCTTTCGGAAGAAAACTCTCCTGTGCGTTCTCTTTTGAGGCTACACGCTTAGACATACACGCACCACCAAAGCTTTTCGAGTTACAACATGTTGTTTAGGATAAACAAGATAATTTCGCACGATGCGGTATTTCCTTAAAACGTGGTTTTCTGACAAATTTTGACGAAAGAAAACTCTCCTGTGGGTTCTCTTTTGAGGCTACACGTTTAGACATACACGCCACACCAAATCTTGTCGAGTTACAACGTGTTGTTTAGGAGATACAAGCTAATTTTGCATGATGCGTTATTTCTTCTCCTAAAGTGTTTCCAATAAGTACATATTTGTCTATACTCTGCAACACTGTATTTCCTTATAACGTGGTATTCTTACATATTCTTTCGAGAGAAAACTATCCTGTGCGTTCTCTTTGGAGGCTACACGCTTAGACATACACGCACCACCAAAGCTTTTCGAGTTACAACGTGTTGATTAGGAAAAACAAGATAATTTTGCACGATGTGGGATTTCCTTAAAACGTGGTTTTCTGACAAATTTTGACGTAAGAAAATTCTCCTGTGGGTTCTCTTTTGAGGCTACACGTTTAGATGTACACGCCACACCAAATATTTTTGAGTTACCACGTGTTGTTTCGGAGATGCAAGCTAATTTTGTACCATGCGTTATTTCTTCTCTTAATGTGTTTCCAAAACGTATGTATTTGTCTTTACTCTGCAGCAATATGTTTCCTTATAACATGGTATTCTCACATATTCTTTCGAGAGAAAACTCTCCTGTGCATTCTCTTTTGAGGCTACATGCTTAGACATACACGCAACACCAAATCCTTTCGAGTTATAACGTGTTGTTTAGGATATACAAGCTAATTTTGTACTATGTTTTATTTCTTCTCGTAAAGTTTAAGTGTTTCCAATAAGTATTTATTTGTCTTTACTCTGCAACACTGTATTTCCTTATAACGTGGTATTCCTACATATTCTTTCGGGAGAAAACTCTCCTGTGCGTTCTCTTTTGAGGCTACACGCTTAGACATATACGCAACACCAAAGCTTTTCGAGTTACAACATGTTGTTTAGGAAAAACAAGATAATTTCGCAGGATGCAGGATTTCCTTAAAACGTGGTTTTCTGACAAATTTTGACGAAAGAAAGCTCTCCTGTGGGTTCTCCTTTGAGGCTACACGTTTAGTCGTTCACGCCACACATAATCTTTTCGAGTTACAACGTGTTGTTTAGGAGATACAAGCTAAGTTTGCATGATGCGTTATTTCTTTTCGTAAAGTGTTTCCAATAAGTACATATTTGTCTATACTCTGCAACACTGTATTTCCTTATAACGTGGTATTCTTACATATTCTTTCGAGAGAAAACTATCCCTTGCGTTCTCTTTGGAGGCTACACGCTTAGACATACACGCACCACCAAAGCTTTTAGAGTTACAACATGTTGATTAGGAAAAACAAGATAATTTCCCACGATGCGGGATTTCCTTAAAAAGTGGTTTTCTGACAAATTTTGACGTAAGAAATTTCTCCTGTGGGTTCTCTGTTGAGGCTACACATTTAGACGTGCACGCCACACCAAATCTTTTTGAGTTACCACGTGTTGTTTAGGAGATACAAGCAAATTTTGTACCATGCATTATTTCTTCTCATAATATGTTTCCAATACGTATGTATTTGTCTTTACTCTGCAGCAATATATTTCCTTATAACGTGGTATTCTTACATATTCTTTCGAGAGAAAACTCTCCTGTGCATTCTCTTTTGAGGCTACACGCTTACACATACACCCAACACCAAAGCTTTTCGAGTTACAATGTTTTGTTTATGAAAAACAAGATAATTGCGCACAATGCGGGATTTCCTTAAAACGTGGTTTTCTGACAAATTTTGACGAAAGAAAATTCACCTGTGGGTTCTCTTTTGAGGCTACATGTTTAGACGTACACGCCACACCAAATCTTTTCGAGTTACAACGTGTTGTTTAGGAGATACAAGCTAATTTTGTACGATGCGTTATTTCTTCTCCTAAAGTGTTTTCAATATGTACGTATTTGTCTTTACTCTACAACACTGTATTTCCTTATAACATGGTATTCGTACATATTCTTTCGAGAGAAAACTCTCCTGTGCATTCTCTTTTGAGGCTACACGCTTAGACATACACGCAACACCAAAGCATTTCGAGTTAGAACGTGTTGTTTAGGAAAAACAAGATAATTTCTCATGATGCGGGAATTCCTTAAAACGTGGTTTTCTGACAAATTTTGAGGAAAGAAAATTCTCCTGTGGGTTTTCGTTTGAGGCTAAATGTTTAGACGTACACGCCACACCAAATGTTTTCGAGTTGCAACGTGTTCTTTAGGAGATACAAGCTAATTTTTTACGATGCTTTATATCTTCTTGTAAAGTTTAAATGTTTCCAAAAGGAACGTATTTATCTTTAATTTGCCACAATGTATTTCCTTATAACGTGGTATTCTTACATACTCGTTCGAGAGAAATCTCTCCTGTGCGTTCTCTTTTGAGGCTACATGCTTAGACATACACGCAACACCAAAGATTTTCGAGTTACAATGTCTTGTTTAGGAAAAACAAGATAGTTTCGCATGATGCGGGATTTCCTTAATAAGTGGTTTACTGACAAATTTTGAAGAAAGAAAATTCTCCTGTGGGTTCTCTTTTGAGGCTACACGTTTAGACGTACATGCCACACCAAATCTTTTCGAGTTACAACGTGTTGTTTAGGAGATACAAACTAATCTTTTACGATGCGTTATTTCTTCTCATAGAGTGTTTCAAATACATATGTATTTGTCTTTACTCTGCAAAACTGTATTTCCTTATAATGTGGTATTCTTACATGTTCTTTCGAGAGAAAACTCTCCTGTGCGTTCTCTTTTGAGGCTACACGCTTAGACATACATGCAACATCAAAGCTTTTCGAGTTACAACGTGTTGTTTAGGAAAAACAAGATAATTTCGCACGATGAGTGATTTCCTTAAAACATGGATTTCTGACAAATTTTAACAAACAAAAATTCTCCTGTGGGTTCTCTTTTGAGGCTACACGTTTAGACGTACACGCCACACCAAAACTTTTCGAGTTACAATGTGTTGTTTAGGAGATCAAGCTAATTTTGTACGATGCGTTATTTCTTCTCGTAAAGTGTTTCCAATACGTACGTATTTGCCTTTAGTCTGCAACACTGTATTTCCTTATAACGTGGTATTCTTACATATTCTTTCGAGAGCAAACTCTCCTGTGCGTCCTCTTTTGAGGCTACACGCTTAGACATACACGCAACACCAAAGTTTTTCGCATTACAAAGTGTTGTTTAGGAAAAACAAGATAATTTCGCACGATGAGGGATTTCCTTAATACGTGGTTTTCTGACAAATTTTGACAAAAGAAATTTCTCCTATTGGTTCTCTTTTGAGACTACACGTTTAGACGTACAGGTCACACCAAATCTTTTTAAGTTTCAACGTGTTGTTTAGGAGATACAGGCTAATTTGGTACGATGCGTTATTTCTTCTCATAAAGTTTTTCCAATAAGTAAGTATTTGTCTTTACTTTGCAACACTGTATTTCCTTATAAGGTGGTATTCTTACATATTTTTTCGAGAGAAAACTCTCCTGTGCATTCTCATTTGAGGCTACACGCTGAGACATACACGCAACACCAAAGCTTTTCGAGTTACAACGTGTTGTTTAGGAAGAACAAGATAATTTCTCACGATGCTGGATCTCCTTAAAACGTGGTTTTCTGACGAATTTTGACGAAACAAAATTCTCCTGTGGGTTCTCTTTTGAGGCTAAACATTTAGACGTACACTCCACACCAAATATTTTTGAGTTACAACTTGTTGTTTAGGAGATACAAGCTAATTTTTTAACGATGAATTATTTCTTCTCGTAAAGTTTAAGTGTTTGCAATACGTATATATTTGCCTCTACTCTGCAAGACTGTATTTCCTTATAACGTGGTATTCTTACATATTCTTTCGAGAGAAAACTCTCCTGTGCATTCTCTTTGGAGGCTACACACTTAGACATTCACGCAACACCAAAGCTTTTCGAGTTACAACGTGTTGTTTAGGAAAAACAAGATAATTTCGCATGATGCGGGATTTCCTTAAAACGTGGTTTTCTGACAAATTTTGACGAAAGAAAATTCTCCTGTGGGTTCTGTTTTGAGGCTTCACGTTTAGACGTACACGCCACACCAAATCCTTTCGAGTTCTAACGTGTTGTTTAGGATATACAACCTAATTTTGTACTATGTGTTATTTCTTCTCGTAAAGTTTAAGTGTTTCCAATAAGAATGTATTTGTCTTTACTCTACAAGACTGTATTTCCTTATAACGTAGTATTCCTACATATTCTTTCGGGAGAAAACTCTCCTGTGCGTTCTCTTTTGAGGCTACACGTTTAGACGTACACGCCACACCAAAACTTTTTGAGTTACAACTTGTTGTTTAGAAGATACGATCTAATTTTTTAACGATGAATTATTTCTTCTCGTAAAGTTTAAGTGTTTCCAATATGTATATATTTGCCTCTACTCTGCAACACTGTATTTCCTTATAACGTGGTATTCTTACATATTCTTTCGAAAGAAAACTCTCCTGTGCGTTCTCTTTGGAGGCTTCACGCTTAGACATTCACGCAACACCAAAGCTTTTCGTGCTACAATGTGTGTTGATTAGGAAAAACAAGATAATTTCGCACGATGCGGGATTTCCTTAAAACGTGGTTTTCTGACAAATTTTGATGTAAGAAAATTCTCCTGTGGGTTCTCTTTTGAGGCTACACGTTTAGATGTACACGCCACACCAAATCTTTTTGAGTTTACACGTGTTGTTTCGGAGATACAAGCTAATTTTGTACCATGCGTTATTTCTTCTCATAATGTGTTTCCAATACGTACGTATTTGTCTTTACTCTGCAGCAATATATTTCCTTATAACGTGGTATTCTTACATATTCTTTCAGGAGAAAACTCTCCTGTGCATTCTCTTTTGAGGCTACACGCTTAGGCATACAAGCAACACCAAAGATTTTCTAGTTTCAACGTGTTGGTTAGGAACAACAAGATAATTTCGCATGTTGCGGGATTTCCTTAAAACGTGGTTTTCTGACAAATTTTGAGGAAAGAAAACTCTCCTGTGGGTTCTCTTTTGAGGCTACACTTTTAGACGTACACGCCACACCAAATCTTTTCGAGTTACAACGTGTTGTTTAGGACATACAAGCTAATTTTGCAAGATGCGTTATTTCTCTCATAAAGTGCTTCCATTACATATGTATTTGTCTTTATTCTGCCACACTGTATTTCCTTATAACGTGGTATTCTTACATATTCTTTCGAGAGAAAACTCTCCTGTGCGTTCTCTTTTGGGGCTACATGCTTACAGATACACCCAACACCAAATCTTTTCAAGTTAAAACGTGTTGTTTAGGAACAACTAGATAATTTCTCACGAAGCGGGATTTCCTTAAAATGTGGTTTTCTGAAAAATTTTGACGAAAGAAAATTCTCCTGTGGGTTCTCTTTTGAGGTTACACGTTTAGACGTACACGCCACACCAAATCCTTTCGAGTTACAATGTGTTGTTTAGGAGATACAAGCTAATTTTTTACGATGCTTTTTTTCATCTCTTAAAGTTTATGGGTTTCCAATACATACATATTTGTCTTTACTCTGCAACACTGTATTTCCTTATAACGTGGTATTCTTACATATCCTTTGAAGAGAAAACTCTCCTGTGCGTTCTTTTTTGAGGCTACACACTTAGATATACACGCAACACCAAAACTTTTCGCGTTACAACATGTTGTTTAGGAAAAAACAAGATAATTTCGCACGATGAAGGATTTCCTTAATACGTGGTTTTCTGACAAATTTTGACCAAAGAAAATTCTCCTATGGGTTCTCTTTTGAGACTACACGTTTAGATGTACAGGCCACACCAAATCTTTTTAAGTTACAACGTGTTGTTTAGGAAATACAAGCTAATTTTGTACGATGCGTTATTTCTTCTCGTAAAGTTTTTCCAATAAATAAGTATTTGTCTTTACTCTGCAAAACTGTATTTCCTTATAACGTAGTATTCTTACATATTTTTGAGAGAAAACTCTCCTGTGCATTCTCATTTGAGGCTTCACACTTAGACATACACTCAACAGCAAAGCTTTTCGAGTTACAACGTGTTGTTTAGGAAGAACAAGATAATTTCTCACGATGCGGGATTTCCTTAAAACGTGGTTTTCTGACAAATTTTGACGAAAGAAAATTCTCCTGTGTGTTCTCTTTTGAGGCTACACGTTTAGACGTACACGCCTCACCAAATCTTTTCGAGATACAACGTGTTGTTTAGGAGATACAAGCTAATTTTTTATGATGCGTTATTTCTTCTCGTAAAGTGTTTCCAATAAGTACATATTTGTCTATACTCTGCAACACTGTATTTCCTTATATCGTGGTATTCCTACATATTCTTTCGAGAGAAAACTACCCTGTGCGTTCTCTTTGGAGGCTACACGCTTAGACATACATGCAACAACAAAGCTTTTCGAGTTACAACGTGTTGATTAGGAAAAACAGGATAATTTCTCACGATGCGGGATTTCCTTAAAATGTGGTTTTCTGACAAATTTTGACGTAAGAAAATTCTCCTGTGGGTTCTCATTTGAGGCTACACATTTAGACGTACACGCCACACCAAATCTTTTTGAGTTACCACGTGTTGTTTAGGAGATACAAGCTAATTTTGTACCATGCGTTATTTTTTCTCATAATATGTTTCCAATACGTATGTATTTGTCTTTACTCTGCAGCAATATATTACCTTATAACGTGGTATTCTTACGTATTCTTTCGAGAGAAAGCTCTCCTGTGCATTCTCTTTTGAGGCTACACGCTTACACATACACCCAACACCAAAGCTTTTCGAGTTACAATGTTTTGTTTATGAAAAACAAGATAATTGCGCACAATGCGGGATTTCCTTAAAACGTGGTTTTCTGACAAATTTTGACGAAAGAAAATTCTCCTGTGGGTTCTCTTTTGAGGCTACATGTTTAGACGTACACGCCACACCAAATCTTTTCGAGTTACAACGTGTTGTTTAGGAGATACAAGCTAATTTTGTATGATGCATTATTTCTTCTCCTAAAGTGTTTCCAATACTTACATATTTGTCTTTACTCTACAACACTGTATTTCCTTATAACATGGTATTCGTACATATTCTTTCGAGAGAAAACTCTCCTGTGCATTCTCTTTTGAGGCTACACGCTTAGACATACACGCAACACCAAAGCATTTCGAGTTAGAACGTGTTGTTTAGGAGAAACAAGATAATTTCGCACGATGCGGGAATTCCGTAACGTGGTTTTCTGACAAATTTTGAGGAAAGAAAATTCTCCTGTGGGTTTTCATTTGAGACTAAACGTTTAGACGTACACGCCACACCAAATGTTTTCGAGTTACAACGTGTTGTTTAGGAGATACAAGCTAATTTTTTACGATGCTTTATATCTTCTTGTAAAGTTTAAGTGTTTCCAAAAGGAACTAATTTATTTTTAATTTGTCACAATGTATTTCCTTATAACGTGGTATTCTTACATACTCGTTCGAGAGAAAGCTCTCCGGTGCTTTCTCTTTTGAGGCTACATGCTTAGACATACACGCAACACCAAAGATTTTCGAGTTAAAATGTGTTGTTTAGGAAAAACAAGATAGTTTCGCACGATGCGGGATTTCCTTAATAAGTGGTTTTCTGACAAATTTTGACGAAAGAAAATTCTCCTGTGGGTTCTCTTTTGAGGCTACACATTTAGACGTACATGC